>NW_027185791.1:9183336-9194768 GCF_028583685.1 Petaurus breviceps papuanus | reverse complement strand
GATTGCCAGGACAGGAAGTATGGCAGCCATTCACAGGGCCCAGTCTCAATCCTGAGACAAAAAAGAGTTTTGACCAGCTCTGCTTTTCCAGTCTAGGTCAGGTTTGCCCACCTGAGGTAGACAAGTTCCCCTGTTCCCTCTGCATTCTCATGGGCTCGCCTATTGGAACTGAATTTATTGTGGATGTTCCATGGACTTTAGGCCTACTGCTGCTTAGAACAGGGATCTCCAACTCCAGCCTCTCCCAGAAGCAGTGATAATAGTCAAGGTGTGAGTCACCACAATGGCCTACTTATTCATTCTCATAAGGGGTTGTAATGTAATCAAAGGTCTTAATCAAGATTTCCACATTAGTTAATAAAACTTTAACATTTCTCTTATTAATTAATCAATTAACCCTAGGCCACTGTTTCTATATTGCTGAGAGGCTGCTTTTCTTGTCCCCTAAATGAAGTACCCGGAGGCAAAGTCTCTTCAGTAGTTATAGTTGTATATTCAATACATTGAGATTAAACTGTGAGCGATTTTAGATTCTTGACTTAACAGAGGAACAGCCACAAGCCAACCAAATAACCCCCAAAACGGGAATCAGAAATTAAGTGGGGAGAAAAAAGCAAACGCTGGAACCAAGCCACTAGACACTAATATCTAAACCTGGTACGTCCCTCGTGTCTAGCACAGCACTCTGAAGACAGATCTTGGTAAATTCTATTGAATGAATGTTCACTGTATCTGTCCTTAGTGTTATTTAAAGACTCTAAGACCAGAGGCAGCCAAATGGTGAAGTGGATGGCACCTCAAAACTAGTCAGGAAGATTTGGGTTCAAGTTTGGCCTATCTGTGTTCCTTAACCTCTGTCTGCCTCAGTCTCTTCAACTATAAAATGGGGATAATAATAGCACCAGCCTTCCAGGGTTGTTGTCAGGATCCAATGATATAATATTTGTAAAAATGTTAGGACAGTGCCCACATATTGTATGTAGGTGCTTGAGAAAGGTTTGTTCTTCTTGTGCTTGCAAGACAAACAAGGTCAACCTTGGTTGATGCCGACTTGCCTTTTCTTTTTACGCCCATGTTTTCTCTATAATCAGGACACACAACATAAGTATTTAATGCTGTGATTTGTGAACCAACCATCCATTATCTAACTGTAATCTGAGCAAAAGTATACTAAAGAAAATGTGTATCAGAGGGGAAGATAAAAGAAACAGTTCCAGATTTTCCATATTCAAGTATACAAACCCTCACAGGGCTTTCAGATTTGTTTCTCAATTGGTTTTCTTTGTTCCCAGTTGCCTTGGTAATGAGAAAACAATTTGGCCATTCAAGGAAGAGGTCATGACTGACCTCAAATGGCAGGAGTTTCTTCACAATGACAAAGAAGACAGAGACAGACCTAAAACCTCAAGAAAAGAAAGGCTGTTTTTGGGGTGGCCAGGTAGCACAGCAAGTAAGAGCACCGGCTCCAGTGTTGTCGAACCCCGGGCTCAGACACTTAGCACCCACCCAGAAACACCTGGCCGTGTAACCTTGAGCAAGTTGCTTAACCCCAATTGCTTAGGGGTGGCCAGGTGGCTCAGCGAGTAAGAGCACTGGTTCCAGTGTTGGGATGACCTGGAGATCGAATCCCGGGCTCAGACACTCAGCACCACACCCAGAAATAACTGGCCGTGTAACCTTGAGCAAGTTACTTAACCCTGATTGCTTAAAAATACAAAAAAAAAGAAAGGTTGTTTTTAATCACCTCTATTTTCCATATGCCATTACAGAGAGAGCTCTCTGGAGCCTGGAGAACACTGGGCACAGAGCTCGGGCAACTCTCAAGGTACTAGATGGTTGTTTGTTAACCTCGTGTGGAACCTGACATCTGATTCTTCTTTAGCTCAGGTAACAGATCACTACTCTTAGCATGAAGTGGCCCCAGAAGCCTTCAAACTATTTTAAGCACAGCCCTGTTCATGTCCCAGAAAACATTCTGAACGTTAGCAAATGCTTGTGCTAAGTAATTATTCAAAACAGTCAGCTGAGGATGTTAGTTCAAAATAGTTTTCTGTTTGCAAGTATTTAAAGTTACCCTTCTAAAAACAAAATAACAAGAAGGTAAATCATGAATCAGAATCCTTGACCGCTTCTTGATTATCAGTTTTAAACAGATGTTTGCTTCAATCATTTCCCTTAGACAGAGATGTTAACTTATGCAGGAGAGGCAAATATCGACCTCCCAGAGGCAGCTTGGAAGTGACCCAGAGCGACTAGATAAATTTAATAACTCCAAATCTGCTTTCCCCTGTGCTTTTGGGAATAGGAAAGCATTGCTGATCACCTTATAACACCACTACCGCCAAGGTGAACAGGGCCTTGTGCAACACTATTACCCTTAGGAATTCATTTTGTATTGATATAGACATAGGAATAAGTATAGACAGAAATATGATAGATGGACAGACAGACAAACAGATCTTGTATATAACTAGTTCTTTGCATATTTTCTAACCGATGAGAATTAGAGCTCCTCTAAGAGAGGTACTTTGTTTCTGTCTTTCTTTGCATCCCTAGAATTTAGCAAAATGCCTACCTAGCACATTGTTAGTCCTTAATAAATGCTTATTGACTGACTGATTGATACGGATATAAACATATTAATATAGAAAAATCTTTGGATACTATTTCCTTAAAAATTTAGACGAAGTACCAACTTTTACATGAAATCAGTTCTGATCCACCACTCTCATTTTTGCCTAACCCCTCACTCCCCAGTTACAGGACTTTTTCTTATCAAACTCTCCCCACCAGCACTAGCAGATGAGGCAACCAGAAAAGATTTTATATAGAAAATATTGCTTGATCTGTTTTGAAGGAAATAAATAATTCTAAGAGTCAGAAATGAGGAAGTGTAGAGGTGAGGAGGAAGTGGATTCAGAAATAGCGAACAATCAGAGAAAAGCTACAGAGACAGGAGATGGAGTCCCATGTGTGAGAAACAGCCAAAAAGACAACCTGACTGATCCGAAAAACGTGAAGCAAAGTAATATATCATAAAACAGGAAAAAGGGGTTGGAATCATGTTGTGAAAGACTTTAAAGGTCAAACAGAGGATTTTGTATTTGGCCCTATAAGCCATAGAGGGGCCACCGAGTAGGAAAATGACATGGGCATATCTGTGCTTACAGAAAGTGATTTTGGCAGCTGTGTAGAAGATGGATTGGAAGGAGAAGAGATAAGTTAAAGAGTCCAGGTAAGAAGTTATTTCAGTAGCTCAGGTTAGAACTGATGAAGGCCTGAATTAAAGTGGGGATATGAAAGATGCTGTGGAAGTAGAAATGGCAAGGTTTGGCAACTGATTAGGTATGTGAGGTTAGGGAGATATGGGGAAGCAATATAATTCTGAGGTTGCAGACGTGAAACACTAGAGGTTCCTTAAACAGAATGGAAAAACATTCAGAAGAGGGATGGGTTTAGAACAAAAAGATATTGAGTTCTGTTAAGGATAAATTGAATATGAGATGTTTATGGAACAGTGATATGGGATTGAAACTCAGAAGAGAGACAGAAGCTGGATCTAAAGATTTGTAGTTAGGTATTCAGATACATAACTTCAGACAGGCCACCAAGAGAAAAACAAAAAGAGAACCCAGGACAGAGCCTCTCAGTATATCCATAAATAGATAGTAACAAGTAGCTTGCAAAAAAGGCAAAAAGGGTTAGTCAGACAGGTAAGTGAAGGAAAAGAGTAAGTATGCATTTATTAAGTGCCTGCTATGTGCAAGATACTATGCTAAGCACTTTGCAAATATTTTATTTAATCCTCACACACAAAAAAAAGCCGACTATGTTGTGGGTGCTATTATTATCGTCATTAATAGTTGAGGAAACGGAGGCAGACAGAGGTTGTGTGATTTTTCTTAGGGTCACATAGCTAGCAAGTATATGAGGCTATATTTGAACTCAGTTTCAAAGACAATCAAGAGCACTGTCATAAAATCACAGAGAAGGAAGAGTATCCAGGACGAGAGGGTGTGGTCAAGAAGGAAAAAAGGTACTAAAAGACTGGAAGTTTTGGCAATTAAAAAGTCACTGGTAACTTTGAAGACAGCAGTTTCACTTGAGCAATGAGGGTAGAAGACAGACTGTCAAGGTCTGAACCTTGAGTAAAAAGGAGAAGAGGAGGCAGTGAATAGAAGCAGCTTTTCCTTGGAATTTTGCTCTGAAAAGAAATAGGGCTATAAGACAACAATCTAAGAATATGATAAAATCTAGTGATCTTCCTTTTCTCTCTTGGGGGGGAGGTTGCTTAATTTTTAGAATGGGTTAGTCTTGGACATTGCTGTAGGGAGCAAGGAAAGAACTAGTAAATAAGGAGAGATTGAAAATTAGTGAAAAGTGAGTGTGTGGCGTCACGCTATTAGACAACACAGAAGTAGATCAAGGTCGCATGTAAAGGCACTGACCTTGACAACAAGAAGGGCTACTTCTTTTCAGACTGGATTAAAATAGGAAAGGATGGGAGATGGTGTTAAGTATTTTGAATGGCCACAGCAAAAGGACTCTATTTTCTCAGTAATATAAAACATGGCTCTCATCTGAGAGTGGGGAAGTAAGAGTCATGGGATATTTGAGGAAAGAAGTGAAGGCTTGGAACAGCCTCTCTGGAGAAGGAGACAGGGAATCAATTAGGGAGGAATAAATGAATTGCTTCTTAGCAATGATGGCCCAGTAGAGAAGAGAGAACATTAATTCATAGACTCAACTCAGTTACATAACTTTCTCCAGCACCATTCATCAAACACGAATAGGAACAGAGGACATAATTGATTGGATATATGGAGTGATGAAAAGTGAGGAGCAAAAAGATAACCCTGAGGTTGGGAAGCGGGAAAAATGAACATCCCTAATGTTTTTAACTGACCCTTGAATAGCATAACTTATATAAACCTTACCATCTTGGTTCCCCTATTCTGAATGTAACCTCATTTGTCAATGTCTCTTTTAAAATGTGATGTCCACAACTGAATAGAATACTCTCAATGTGATCTTGTGAAGGACTATAACCTATCTTGTTCTGATTACTATTATGTAGCCTGGAGGCAGCTAGGTGGAAGTGGATAGACTAGTCAAGAAAACTTATCTTCCTGAGTTCAAATCTTGCCTCAGACACTTCCTAGCTGTGTGATCCTGGGCAAGTCACTTAACCCTGTTTGCTTCAGTTTCCTTATATATAAAATGAACTGGAGGTGAAAAAGGCAAACCACTCCAGTATCTTTGGCAAGAAAACCCCAAATGAAGAGTCATGTGAAATGAATGAACAACAGCAACAAATGATTGGGAATTATGCAGCCTGATTTCTTTTGTTTGGTTTTATTGGTTTGGGGGTTTTGTATTCGTGTTTGATTGTTTCCACATTATAATGCTGACTCATATTGAAATGGAAGGCTACTAAAATCCATACATTCAAAAGCAAGAAATCCTAGGCAACAAAATGAGGTCACAAATGAATAAGCTTTGCCAATAATTGAGGGGCCTTGGGAAAGCTGTTGAATACTCTGGATCTCAAATTTATCTCTCTAAGATAAGAATGCTTACTGATGTGATCTCTATAGAACTATAAAATACTAGGAAACTACTCTTTTTTGAAAAGCTAACATTTCTGTCTGCCAGCTTCATGCTTGAAGCCATATTCTATATTAGACATAAATCTGATTCTTAAAATTTTTCTTCAGGTGATTTTTGGCTTTAACCTAAATTCCATGTATCTTCTTTCAACTCTGCCACCTATGTTCTGTATTTCACTTAGGTATGGGCATACAGTATAAAGATGGAAATATGAAATCTTTCAACCTCAGTAGAAAACTGTTGCCTCTTAACAAAAGGCCAAATAATGAGGATAAAGCTGCAAACCCTCAGGTAGCAGAGATGGAGGAATTGAAAAGTATCCTCTTTTCATCCTAAGGATGCTAGCATTTGCTACCAAGACTTTTCTTGGTTTCTGATTGGTTCCCTCCCCAAGGTAGAGCTAGGACTGTTGTTGTTCAATTACTTTAGTTGTGTCCAACTCTTTATAACCTCATTTGGGATTTTCTTGGCAAAGACATTGGAGCTGTTTGCCATTTTCTCCTCCAGCTCATTTTCTTTTTTTTTTTTGGAGGGGGGAGGGCAAGGCAGGGCAATTGGGGTTAAGTGCCTTGCCCAAGGTTGCACAGCTAGTTTTGTGTTAAGTGTCTGAGGCCAAATTTGAACTCAGGTCCTCCTGAATCCAGGGCTGGTGCTCTATTTACTGTGTCACCTTCTCCTCCGGCTCATTTTACAGATGAGGATATTGAGGCAAGCATGGTTAAGTGGCTTGCCCAGTCATACAGCTATTAAGTGTCCGAGGCCAGATTTGAACTCAAGAAGATGAGCCTTCCTGACTCCAAACCCAGCATTTTATCCATCTAGTTGCCCCAAGGCTGGGTAGCAAAAGTACCAGTTCTCAAGAAGGAAATTAGAGACTTTTTTAAAACCACTTTTAATACTTTAAAATACCAAAATGCCCACAGTTTCATCGCTGAGCCATAGGTCACAGCTCTTTCATGTCTTAATAATGTTCTTCATAAATTGCTATGAACCAAAATTTCACGTGGCAATCAGCCTGGTGATTC
This sequence comes from Petaurus breviceps papuanus, assembly GCF_028583685.1. Classification (NCBI taxonomy): domain Eukaryota; kingdom Metazoa; phylum Chordata; class Mammalia; order Diprotodontia; family Petauridae; genus Petaurus; species Petaurus breviceps. Next base: position 9,188,133 of record NW_027185791.1, on the reverse strand, counting down.
ACCTCTCCAAACATGGATCAGTGCCCTGAGTTCATAGATTAGCATCTAAATTCTAGTTGCAAGGGGTGGAGAGGTGAACTAGCTCTCTTACTCAATTCCCCAACTTTTAGCAACAAAAGATCTTAAAATGAATAGTTATATTGGCAAGCAAAACCTCTGTGCCACTAAAAAGAAAAAGCAAAACCCAATGTACGACTCAGGGGGAATAATCAAAGGAGGTGAATTACAACCAGCCAGAACACAGATGAAAAGCAAATGTAGTGTATGTGACAGATAACAAGAATAGTTCAGTGGGTGATTTTCGATGAGGGATACACTCATGTGAATCTGTAGAATTTCTTTTCCACCAACAACTTCCTTACAATAAAAGTACCTGTATCTGGGTGAGGGCTGAAGGATATGCATTCAGCTACAATGCAGATTATAAAGAAAAATTGTATATTACTTATGTAAGGGGGAAAAACTTACTATTTTAGCATCAGGAAAAAGACTGTCAAATATAAAGGAAAGGATATTTGAATAACACAAGACTGTTCTGCACCATCCATAAATCACAGAGGAGAACGGAATAATGTGTTCTAAAGAGCAAATGAGCTGAAGATGCAACCTAAGGTGATACACCCTGCAAACCCAAGCTTAATCATCAATGGAAAAAACTGTGTTCAATAAATGACCTGCATTTGAAGCATTCCAAACAACAACAAATTATTATTTGTAAATATTTCAAACAGCAGAAATATAATAAAGGTAAACAAACAGAGCAACCAAGGAAAGAATGAGGATGAAATTAATTTCCCTAGGAAAAAGAAGGGCGGGGAGGGGAGCTAGAAAGAAAAAACACCTATGGGGTTTTAAAACCACAGAAGATGAAGAGGTTTCTTTCCTAAGTACACAAGGAAACAAGGTTGAAAATGGAACTTAAAACAGAAGTGATGGTGGAGGAACAGGTTTTAAACACCAAAGACTAAACCTCGTAACACCTCCATAAGTGTGATCAAAGTAATTTCGGGGACAAAATTGCAGAATCAGAAGAAACATAAGAGGAAAGTGAGAGGTAGAAGATAGATGTGAAGTATCATAATCAAAGCAATCATAAACAATCTTGGGAAAATAACTCCTATATCTCTCCACGGGAGAATGGATGAGATGACAAAGAGAGATTGAGAACAGAACAAAGAAAGGGGAATACTTCTCCCATGGCAAGACAGAGAGAGATAGTGTAACGGAAAGTGAAGAATTTACAATGGGTACAGTCTGCAGGGATTTGGTGCTAAAACAGAGGCCACTACTTCTAAGAGGGTATTATGTCTAGATGGACAATATCCTGTCTCAGGAGAAAAGGAATCCTAATTCCTGAGGGAACTATTTCTACCTTGGGGTGATATTTCTATCCTCACTCCATCCCCCAGGAATTGGTACTGCTAAGAGTGAGACATAACAGTAAAAAAGGTATAGGGGAACAAGATCTACAGTACAATAACATAAGGACTGTTTAGAAGAGAGAACTCAAAATAGGTATTTTAGAACATTTAATCCTGTGTGAAATACAGAAATTAAGGAAGTGTAAGAATAAGTAAGAATAACTGGGATAGACAGAAAAGATAGAGAATTAATGAAGAGAACAAGAGAAAAAACTTAGAAAAACATAGGAAAATTTTAAAACTAACAAATAAAATTTTGATAGGGAGGACAGGAAGACTTATTTTATTTGACTAAAACTGAGAAAAAAGAGGGGAAGAATTAGAAAACTAGATAAGAGGAAGAAGGAAAAATAAATTGATAAATTAAGTAAAACTCAAACAAAAGGGAAGTAGGATTTAGGGGAAGGAGAAAGAACATGTGGGAATAGGGTTGCCCTTATATAGATTAAGCACAAATAACTGAAGAGACAAAATATGATATTTACAAAGAAAGAACAGAACAATCCTAATTCAGAAAACATATATATATATATACATACATACATACATATATATACATATGTATATATGTATGTATTAGAATCAAATGGAGGAAAATATGGATCTAACTCCTAACTTTAAATGGGATTATATCAAACAATCCCATAAAATGAAAGAGTGAGAACAGTCAAAACATTTACAGAACAAAACAAGGGTTTGGAACAAAATTTAATATTTATCAGGTGAATCCAAAAAAACAAGGATAATTATCAAGCTATCAGACAAAACAAAAACAAACATTTACAACTTAAAAAGAAATAAACAAGCCCCTCCTCCTCAAAGCTTTTCCAGCTTGACAGAATTTTCCAGAGCTTATGCTTCATTGACATAACCTTCTAGCTCACAAGGTCATTCCCAGGGCATTATAAAGTAACAGTAAGATTGTATTGGTAACCTACTTTTAAAAAAAATACACACGCTTTAAATTCCAGAAACATCTATTGTTCTTGTTGAGGAGGTGGTTATTTGAAAATGGGTTAAGTCATATATATTACTGTTTATGACAGTAACCCAGGAATCTTAGTATTTAGAAATCACTTTAGGGAGTCAAATGCCTTGAACTGACTATGCTATGAGTTTACATAAAGATGCTCATATTTGGAGCAGCTAGCAGGAGCAGTGCAAAGTGTGCTGTGCCTGGTGAGGAAGTCTGAGTTCAAATCCTGCCATAGGCATTTATTTAATTGTATATCCCTGAGTAAGTGCCTTAATTTTCTCAGCCTCAGTTTCCTTATCTGTAAAATGAATATAATAATAGTACCTTATCTTTCAGGGTTGTTGTGAGGATATGGATATGGATAGAGATGATATATGTGCATATTTTGTAGATAGATAAACAGACAGACAGATAGATAGACAGACAGAGAGACAGACAGACAGTCAGGCAGGCAGACAGACAGACAGATAGATAGATAGACAGACAGACACAGATAGACAGAGACAGACAGATGGACGGACAGATGGACAGACAGATAGATGATAGATAGATAGACAGATAGATAGATAGATAGACAGATAGATATACATGTGTATACCAAGAGAGAGAAGCAGAGACAAAGAGAAAGAGAGTATATAAACCTTAAAGCAATATATAAATATTAACTATTATTATCAAACCTCTGGCATCAAGTCATAAACAAAATGGAGTGAATCCTCTAAAAAACAAGTCCTTCCTGAAAGTGGCATTCCTCTTTAAACTTCAAAAGAATCATCATCAGCTCTTCCTTCATTGGTTGGTCTGTGTAAATTCATCTTCCAATCCAGATGCTGGCAAGTTATTGACTAGCCCCTGGATCATTCTCTCTCCTTTCACAAAGTAATTAGCTTGTTGACTCACAGACTTCCTTTGCACATCAATTCCTATTTTTATATTAGGGTATTGAAACATATATTGATGTTTCCTCAAGCACTCTGGCCTTCCAGTTCCTCAGTGACCATCACTATCATTACTAGGGCTAAATTTTGACATTTCAATAATTATGACACTAACAATAACTGTCAGAGCTAACATTTCTATAATACTTACTATGGTGCCAAGAACTAGGCTAAGTTCTTTCGGATTACTATCTCATGTGTTCCTCACAATGACCCTGAGTCAGTGGCTCCTATTATTATCCCTATTTAACAGTTGAGAAAATTGAGGCAAACAGAGGTTAAGTGACTTGCCCAGAGTCACACAGCTAGTATGTGTCACAGGCCACATTTGAACTCAGGTCTTCCTGATTCCAAGCTCTATCCACTAAGCCACTTAACTGCCAAAACATCTGATACATCTGTCCACTCCCTTCTATTCACATAGAATCATAATAATCATATGTAAATTACCTGCTAGAAAACAAGAGACTTTGTCCATTTTTGCTTTCAGTATGTATTTCTTTCTCTGAAGTCATCTCAAAAATTTTTGTTTCTTTCTAAGTACTTATCTCTAAAGGCTGTTTTTCTTGCTCCTTTCATTAAATAAGTTCTCCAGATATGAAAGGAACAAACCTTATACTTCCACTTCTCTGACATCTATTTCCTCTACACTCACAGAGACACCATCCTACCTCAGGCCCTCATTTTGTCTGAAATATTGCAATGACTCCTCACTGGTCTCCTTGCTTTAAATCTCTCAGTGACTCCAGTGCACCCTCCATGTAGCTGTCAAATAATTTCTTAAAGATTAATTAAAATAAAAGCATAGCAGGGATGATGTAATGAATACTGGGCTTAATAAAACCTAATAAAGGGTTGGGGAAAATGAAACCTTTTCAGGAAAGGATTTAGGCAGGTCATGTCGAAAAAATCCATTGATTCCCTATTAGCTCTAGGATAAAATATAAACTCCTCCATTTGACATCTAAAGATCTTCAGGATTTAGACTGTACATAGTTACATTTATGGATTTATTCTACATTCCTCCCTCCCCCACATTCCATACAGTCAAATCAATATGAGAGCACAATGAAAAGGGTAAATAAGGATAGGTGACAAAATTTCAGTTTCATGCCAAAAATAAAAATATAAAAGAAAACTACATATTCCCTTGAACACTTAGCCAATTTTATTTCATAATAGGTAGTTTAAACATTCCAAATTTTATCATTCAACATGTTTCATTTTCTAATTGCTCTTCTCAACTATTGCAAACTCATTCATTTCATCATTTATTAGAATGACTTCCCTCAAATATTTTTTATCATTTCCTTGAAATTACCAATAGTTTTCTATATACTTCAAATTTCCCTGCCTTCTCATTTTGTCATTTAATTCGAAGCAATTCCTGTTTCTTTACTTTAACTCTACAAAAATTATCATGATGCTTCCATTTTTTGCTGTGCATTTCCTTCTTCTCCAC
>NW_027185791.1:9180300-9183236 GCF_028583685.1 Petaurus breviceps papuanus | reverse complement strand
TTCTATTGCATGGGATAGTTTGCCTCAAAAACTAGAAAATGTTTTAAATAGTTTATCTTTTACTACTCTTCTCTTATATTATCAAACCCATGATCTCTAACCTCATACCTCTGCATTTCTTGTAATCACAACTTCACCATGTATGCCTTACATCTCCTTCACTCCACCTTTAAATACATACTTTCTTGAAAAGCTTTAATTTCCCCTCGGTCACTTAAAGTTATCATTGCATCATCCCTGCAAGGTTGTTGGGTTGTTTTTTATTTGTTTTATTTTTTAATTCATACCCAGGCTTCTGATCAAAATATCAGTGAGAAAGGTCATAGAGAAGCTTATGTCAACCATATACAATCTTATGTAAATCTACAAAGGATTACAGATAAAATAATAATCAAGTAATTAAAAGAGAAAAAAATAGTAAACTCTCTTCATCCAGGATATATAAAAGACTATTTAAAGTAAGAGATGGATCCTACCAGAGAAGTCAGTTGAACTCACATAGGCAGACCAAAAATGTTCCAGCAATCTGAATGAAGCAGTGGCTAAAAAAAAAAGTACTGTGATTAAGGAGGTCTGAAAGCATCAATGTGGTCTGACAAGGATGCCCTGGGGATTAGGAGATCTAAACTCAGAAGCTCTGAACAGGAATATTTCAGAGAACATGATAATTGCCAGTTATTACCAAATAGGAGAAATCTGAGATAAGAAATTACAGAAATTGGAGAAAGGGCAAAACTGGGCCTAATCACACCATTCAAAAGGAGCAGACCTAAACCCTGGCACAAAGTTCCAAACCAATGTCACTTTTCAATATAATTATATCTGGTAAGATAGATTTCTATATTCAACTGATTACATATACCATTGCCTCTTTGAGCCAACACTGATGAGAGCAAGGTTCAAACGATGCCCATCACCCACCATGCCATCTCCCCATCTTTTCTTTCTGCACTTGAACTCTTATTTCTCATCCTTTAATTATTTTTATCATCCCCTTCAATTCACCTTATACCCATACCTTCTGTCTATTGCATATCCATCTAGATATACTATCAGTAATACAATTTTTAAAAATTACAAGTTTCATCTTCCTATGAGGGGATGTTAACCATTCAACTTCACTGAATCATTATGCTTTCTTTTTTCCTTTTTACCTTTTTAGGCTTCTCTTGGGTCTTGATGTTGGAGATCAAATTTTTTTGTTCAATTCTGATCTTCTCCTTATGAAAGCTTGAAATCCTTCTATATCATCAAATGACCATTTTTTTTTCCCTTGGAATATTATGCTTAATTTTACTGGGTAGGTGAGTTGTAGTCCTAGCTCCTTTGCCTTCCAAAATGTGTTCCATAACCTCTGATCCTTTAATGTTACAGCTGCTAAATCCTGTGTAATCCTGATTGTGGCTTCCCAGTATTTGAATTGTTTCTTTCTGGCCACTTGTAACATTTTTTTTTCCTTGACTTTTGCCATTTGGCTATAATCCTCCACAGAAGGTTTCATTTTTGAATCTCTTTCCTGAGATGATGGGTGCATTCTTTCAGTGCCTATTTTGTCCTCTGGTTGCAGGATGTCAGGGAAGTTTTCCTTGACAATTTCTTGAAAGATGCTGTCGAAGTCCTCCTTTTGATTATGGCAACTCACCTACCCAGTAAAATTAAGCAAATTATGCTTGATCTGACCTTTTATGTGTGAGGGCCTTGTGCCCAAAGGGAGAAAGTAATCCTTGGTTATTAGACTTTAATGCTAAAAGAGGAGGAGGTATGTAGTGTTATAGTTTGAGGTGTGTTTGAGCATTTGGGCATTGTTGAAGCAGTAAGCTTCGTGGTAGATAATTTAAGACTGGGTATAACCCTTGTAATATGGTAAACAGATAGTTCAAGAAACCTTTGCTCTGCAAAGGTAACCTATAACATGCCTCTGGACTACTGAAGCTTTCAGAATATATATTAGAACCTAGACAGTAGAATAAAGAATTATCTAAAGCCTGGTTTTAGTAAGGTGACATTGAATTGATAAGGAGTGTCTCATAGACACATTTCTCAGGACCTCCTCCTCTTTTAGCATTAAAGTCTAATAACCAAGGATTACTTTCTCCCTTGGGCACTAGGCCCTCACACATAAAAGGTCAGATCAAGCGTAGCAGATGGACAACTGAAAAGAGAGGATAGGAAGTGTAGGTATTGCAATCCCAAAAGCCAAGAAGGAAGCACCTGGTAGAAATTGTAGTCATCAGGGGAACCCATAAAGGCAATGTGCAACAAGATGACTGAAAAAAAAAAGGTTGTTGGCCCACACAGTAGATCTGTCATGCTGTAAGTACCCAGATATAAATGACCAGCTCTCCATTTTCCATCAGAAGCTCTACTTGGTTTTGATTCCACAGAACATTATTGTCTCCCCCAGGAAAAACCGATCAAATGAAAAATCATTACCATGAAGATTGATTCAGTTTTTGATACTTCACATCTTCTCAGCTCCCTCAGATGCCTCTCCTTTCTGAAGGGCTGGAGAGGGCAGAATTAAACTCCTTCCAAAGCCTTCCTTTATAGCTGGTTCTCAACTTCCAGAACATTCTAGGTAACTCTTCATTTTCCATCAGCAACTCAGCTGATTCTACTCCATTGGAATATCATGCCCTACCCGGTCATCCTCTGGTTAATCTCCCACACTGCTTTTCAATTGCTTTTTTGTGTGGTTTAAACTCCCTGAATTGGAAGAGACTGTCTTTCTTTTTCTTATTTGTATTTCCAGCTCTTAGTACTTAGTACTGGGTACTTAACAAATGTTTATTGGATTGAATTGAATTGAATTGGAGAATATCCAGAAGTTTTTACCAAGTATGTCTCAGTAGAAGCAGGTAAGTCTGTTTAAGGAGATAGAGTGCTGTGTCCTCAGAAGCTGGATAGGAAGCACCATCAGAGCCCAGATAGGTAAG
>NW_027185791.1:9143723-9179900 GCF_028583685.1 Petaurus breviceps papuanus | reverse complement strand
ACCTCCTCCTCTTTTAGCATTAAAGTCTAATAACCAAGGATTACTTTCTCCCTTGGGCACTAGGCCCTCACACATAAAAGGTCAGATCAAGCGTAGCAGATGGACAACTGAAAAGAGAGGATAGGAAGTGTAGGTATTGCAATCCCAAAAGCCAAGAAGGAAGCACCTGGTAGAAATTGTAGTCATCAGGGGAACCCATAAAGGCAATGTGCAACAAGATGACTGAAAAAAAAAAAGGTTGTTGGCCCACACAGTAGATCTGTCATGCTGTAAGTACCCAGATATAAATGACCAGTTCTCCATTTTCCATCAGAAGCTCTACTTGGTTTTGATTCCACAGAACATTATTGTCTCCCCCAGGAAAAACCGATCAAATGAAAAATCATTACCATGAAGATTGATTCAGTTTTTGATACTTCACATCTTCTCAGCTCCCTCAGATGCCTCTCCTTTCTGAAGGGCTGGAGAGGGCAGAATTAAACTCCTTCCAAAGCCTTCCTTTATAGCTGGTTCTCAACTTCCAGAACATTCTAGGTAACTCTTCATTTTCCATCAGCAACTCAGCTGATTCTACTCCATTGGAATATCATGCCCTACCCGGTCATCCTCTGGTTAATCTCCCACACTCCCCCATTTTCAATTGCTTTTTTGTGTGGTTTAAACTCCCTGAATTGGAAGAGACTGTCTTTCTTTTTCTTATTTGTATTTCCAGCTCTTAGTACTTAGTACTGGGTACTTAACAAATGTTTATTGGATTGAATTGAATTGAATTGGAGAATATCCAGAAGTTTTTACCAAGTATGTCTCAGTAGAAGCAGGTAAGTCTGTTTAAGGAGATAGAGTGCTGTGTCCTCAGAAGCTGGATAGGAAGCACCATCAGAGCCCAGATAGGTAAGCTCTTCCTCCAGTCTTGCCAATAATTTATTACACTTCCTTTTGATCCTGTGGGGCCAAAGAGCCCAAAAGGGCATCTCCTTCAGGATCCTGAGGGAAGCAGCAAGTACACTGGCCTTCAAATCAGGGGACTCTTTCTTTTGGTAGTTTTTAATTAAGGAAATAAGATATACATTCTCAAAACAGAGTACTACAGAAAGCAAAGATTCAATTGTGTTCAGGGAAAAGATTAAATTTGGATTCAGGAGGTTTGAGTTCAAATCCTGATTCATTTACTAATTAACAGTGATTTCTGGCAAATACTTAAATCCTATGAGCCTCAGATATGTCACTGTAAAATTAAAAGGTTGGTCTAGAACCTATGATCTTAAGTTCCTCCAAGTATCATCCAAATGATACTAAGTGATACACAAAATCCTCAGTGTAGTTCATAGTAAGGAAAAAAAATCACAAGGTCAGAAAAAGCTCCATCAAGGAGGATGATGGGGAGAATTCTGGTTCAGGTACAGGCTGCACTAGATGACCTCTGAATTAACTATTAACCATCTATGTCAAGGGAGTTGAGAGTAACCACTAAATCATTATAAAATATCCTGTAAATATCAAGTCCTTCAAAGTGCTGAATAACTATTCATTTAAACCACAATGGCCATTAACCAGTTCTTTATATCTTATTTCCACCAATGATTAAAAAGATAATTAATCTTCCTAAAAGATAATTAATAATTATTAAAAAGATAATAAATTGTCGATCTGAGATTATACATTCTGAGTTGGGCCTTGAGTTGGACTTGGAATATTGGGTCATTAGGCCACATTTGTAACTGTAGAAAGGAGAACATAAGACTGTTTAGGGGACAGCTTGGGAAAAAAAGGACCAAAGTAAGTCAAAATGGACAGGAATACCTGAGAACTCTTTTCGGCAGAATGGAGAATTTATGCAAGATAGCACTGGGTCGCTAATTCTTTTAGTCATTTAGCAATAGCCTCCTTACCACTTCTTTGAGTTTTTCAAGCCATAAGGAAGAAAATTTGTGTGTGTGTGTGTGTGTGTGTGTGTGTGTGTGTGTGTGTACCTTGTCATTCATTTGCACCTCTCCTGGGATCTACCAAACACATGCTGTGCAGTCTCATTTTCTTTTTAATCATTCGTGGCAATGAGATAAAAAGAACTGGTTCCTGGCCATTACCATGTAAATTATTATTGTTATTTAGCACTTCTAGATCACATTATATTAACAAAATGTTTCATAATCATTTAGTGGTTACTAGCCCCCAACTCCCCCGAGATGGATGGTTCATAACGAGTACCAACCTAGTGTGCCAGATGGAGAAATCAAAAGAGAGAATAGGAAACTAAATGGCATTTTCTCACACAAGGAAAGTATGACAAGGGTGGGATTAGAATTTAGAGTTCCAGATTTCAAATCCTTTGTTAAGTGTCTAGATTTTCAATACAACTCCTTTTTTTAAGATAAAGTTTGACTGGTATGGAGAGGTATTGGGTTTGAACACTCATCTTACTTAAAATGCTCAATATTCTTTTTTGTATTATTATGACTCATCTAATAAATTCAATTCAATAAGCATTAAACATTGATGGAGATGGTTTTCTTCTTTGTTTTAGCTTTTCTCAATAACACTTTGATACCACTTTGAGTGGGAGAGGGGAAAACTTCTGAGACTATATCCTAAAATCTAGTAAGCTTTCTGGTGGAAACAGGTTTCACCCTTCCCCCTTCTTTACTACTGTCAATCAGTGTAATGTGCTTTAGGAGTCTTTTGACCTCCACTCTTGCTTGTGACCTTTTTTCCTCCCTTGCTTTAGTATTTGCCAAACAGAGACATGAACAATACCCTGCTTCCCAGTCCTTTGTCCTTTTTTCATGCCCTAGACTGTAAGCCTGCCTCCCAGCCCAATGGGAGCAAGGGACAGTATCTGTTCTTTGTCATTGAAAGACGATTTTTGCATTTAGATTGTAAGCCCACCTCCCAGCCAATGGGAGCAAGCAGTGGGAGGTGATGCAGACCGAATTGGGGTTTAAAAGCTTTGCTCTGTCCTGTGTTGGGGCCTCCTTCCTTTGATTCATCTTGGTGAGAGCACCCTCTTCCCGAAGGAACTAAATAAAGCTTCCTGTCCATCTCCTGTCTACCTCTGATTCATAATTTGGGGGGAGAGGGGGTTCGAAGTCATCTGATCCATACAACTATGATAGTGTGGTGGCCAAAAGACTTCATTATAAGACTGTGAAAGGGAGTGAAGATGGAATAATTAGCTGTTACGAGCCTACCAAGCTTATTGCTCTTGTGAACCCTATGATATTAGGGAAGCAATTAACATAATTAACCATATCAATAATTAATCCCAAACCAATTAGTCAATCAACATATATTTATTAAGAGCCTACTATGTGACAGGTAATGTGCTAGGCAATGGGCATACAAAATTTAAAAATCAAATAGACTCTTCCCTCAAGGAGCTTACGTTCCATCAGAAGAGACAAGAACATAAAAATATTATATGTAAAACATAAACAAAATAAATACAAGGAACATTTTTTTATGAGGGCAGGGAAATCACAAGTAAATAATTGATCAGAAAGACTTTATAGAGGTATCACTTGAGCAGAGTTTCCAGAAAAAGAAATAATCCTAAGACATGCAAATGAAGTGGTAACACGTTTTAAGTATAGAGAACAGATATATAAACAAAGTGATGTAAGTGGACATTGGAGTGTGATATGGGAGGAACATCAAGAAAAATCACAGAATGTGGGAAGGTAAAATAAGGTTTAAAAGAGAGGTTGGGGCAGAGTGTGAAGAACATAAAAATCTAGAAGGACAAACTTACATTTGATCCTAGAAACTACAGAGAGTTGTTGGAATTTATTGAGTAGAAAAGTGACACGTTCTGACCCACCTTTTAGTAAAATCATTTTGGAAGGTACATGTCAGATGAATTTGAGACATAAAGAATGAGGTAGGCAGACCAATTGAGAAGCAGGCAAGAGGTGAAAAGAGCTTGAATTATGGTGATGACTCTGAGTAGAGAGAAAAGGAAAGATGTTAGAAATATACTGACAAGATCAGGCACCCTGGCCAATATTTTTGATGAGGGAGAGTGAGAAGTTAAAAGTAAACCTGAATTTGCTAACCTAAAGGACTGAAAAGATTGGTGAGAGATAGTAAGTTCTATTTGGGGCATGTTGTGTTTAAGGTGCTTATATATTGTCCACTTTGAAATATACAACAAGAAGCTGTAGCTGCAGGAAAAGAATTCAGAAGAGAGCCCATATGATTATATAGAAAGAGGGAAAAGTCCTTGACAAACTACAATTTCTGCTGTAAACCTTCAAAGCATAGACACAAAAAGATCGTTTTAAAATTTATATACATATATGTGCATATACATTCAAATACACGTGTGTATGTATATATTGTGGGTATATATACATATATGTATACATGTGTGGATATATGTGTGTATGTGCACGTGTATATGCCTATATATGACAGAGTGTCAGGCCTAGAGTCATCAAGACTCATCTTCTGAATTCAAATCTGACTTTGTCAAGCACTTACTGACTATATGACCTTGGGCAAGTCACTTAAACCTGCCTGCCTCAGTTTTCTCATCTGTAAAATTAAATGGAGAAGGAAATAGCAAACCACTCCAATATCTTTGCCCAGAAAGCCACAATTGTGGCCATGAAGAGTCAGACATAAGTGAGAAACAATTAACAAAAATACATATTTAAACCTTAATGATAGTGTTGTATGCATCAGGTAAATATTAGAAACTTTCCCAACACTGCTTGCTCCCATTGGCTGGGAGGCGGGCTTACAATCTAAATGCAAAAATCGTCTTTCAATGACAAGGAACAGGTACTGTCCCTTGCTCAGTTTTCTTAATTGTAAAATAGGGATAATAATAGCATCTACCTGTAGCAGCAAGCACCCCAGCATACCCAGGACAGCTGCTAGCACAGGTTCTTCTGCTTTTCTAAAGGAAAGGGTTCAAAAAGGGTTAACAATCTTACTTTAATCAATCAAACATATATCATATACCTAGTTCAGGGGAAAAAGTCATAACCCTGAACTTCAGAGAATACAAAACAGAAGTTACAAGAGAAAATAACACAATCTGGTAGACAGAGCTTCTAGCTGTCTGACCATTAACATCCATACCTAGTTAGTCACCAGAGAGAGAAGCACCAACATGTGGGTTTTCAAAGCCGGGGGTCTCAACAGCTGCCCAGAGTCTCATCTGGTCAAATCACAGGACTCTTCCCAAACTGAGACCCAAAGCAAAACCTTGCCTCACAAGTATATATAGCTTTCTCCAGGGTCAGAGAACATCACAACCCTCAAGGACCCACTTGACTTCAAAGTAACAAATGTTGTGCCTTCCTGAAAAACAAGCCTCCCCCCACAGGCTCCAGGTGAGCACATGCAGCCTATTGGGGGTAGAGTATATATACAAATCAGGGAAGATCCTCAAATTCAATTTAAGCTTATTAAGGGGCAGGGAAAATCTTCAAATTTCTATTACCATTACACTACCTTAAAAGGTTATTGTGAGCATCAAATGAGATTATATTTATAAAGTACTTAACACAGTTTTTGACACAAAATAAGCACTTAAAAGGTACTTTTTTCCCTTCTTCCTTCCATTTGTTAGTGTTAACCTTTAAAAAGTTTAGTTAAAGGAGACAACAGGCTAAATTATATACAGTTGTGGCATTTATTCCCTTAAAACTAGCAAACTTGTATGTACAAGGAGTTAGAAGGTAAGTTCTAACTCCTGAACAAAAGACTGAGAAAGCTTAAATACATTTTAGAGCCAGCCCAATTCAGGGTCAAATTTATGATTACCAGAAAGGGATTTGCCACAACATAATACAAAATATTTAGATAAGAAAAGGTTCCATTATTCAAGATAGTGTCTTAAGTTCAGAATCTCATCCTTGGCAGAAGAAAGAATGCTCTTAAGTTAGCCTTGTCTGGGGTTATTTACATAGAAAGAGATATTTTCTGAGTTTACTCAGAGAACAATGAAGCTGTTAGATCCATTTGGAATTTATGATCTCTGTTTTCCTCCTGTAAGGAGTGTGTTCTAAGATAAGGGGAAATCCCACTTTCGGCCTTATCTGGTCTCTGGAGTTGCTGACACAGGAAAAGGTATTTTTAAAGTAAGGCAAAGCAGTCCATTTGATTAATTGAGACTTTGGCAAAAAATATGATATTTAATGATTATCACTAGAGATTCACAAAGAAACCCAAAGGAATAAAAAAAAAAGAAATTTATTTGGACAATAGCTTTAGCAAGGCATCAGGATATAAAATAAAACCACACAAAAAATAGCATTTAATATAGCAATAATAAAACTCAGAAAGAAATAATAGAAAAGGGACTCTTTTTCAAAACAACTATAAATTACACAAAATATGCAGGAGTAAATCTACTGATGCATAGTCAAGATCTATATAGATGCAATTACAAAATGCTCATTGAGAAATTAAAAAATCATTAAAGAACCGGTATGATGTTCAATTCTCATGTTTGGGCTATGCCATTGATAAAAATAAATATGTTACCTGAATTAATATATGGACATAACTCTATCCCAATAAGCCTGCCATGAAGATACTTACTAGCTTGCACAAATGATTCTTAGAAGAGAATTGAGCTATATTAATAAGTGACAATGATGTAAAAATAAAATATCAATATAAATTTACAAAAATATATACAAATGAAAAATTAAACAAAAATATAGGTCTGAACAATACAAGTCACTAGTTTAAGAGTTGCCTCTTAAATTATGTGATGATGTGCCAATTAAGGAGTATAAGCAATAAGAGCTATGAATTCAAAAGAGCTTTTCCCACCAAACCTACTCAAAATCCTTACTTCTCATCTTAGCATTATTAATTCTTCAAAGAGCTCTCTCTTAAAAAGGTTCTTACTCCAAGCACATGAGCATAGAGCATGAGTGTTGTTATGACATACCCACAAACAGGGATTTACTATACCTTTCACTAGTCTTAAGGTAAGGGAGTTCAGTTACTGTTAATTATAGACATTTCAGTAATAACAGGCCAGATTTTCTCTGAAAGTCTCAATTGTAAACCTCCCAAAGATCATAGACAAACATGGTAATGGCCCATGCAAATTGAGTACTTAGTTGGTCTGTGTGCATTCTGTTCTGGGGGCTGCTTTTGAAAATTTAGCCCCATTACTCTAAAACATTTGTAGCATCATAATCTGTCATCATTAGCAACAATGCTTGACTTGGCGCTCAACATTCTTATTAACCATGCAATTATGTATGCAGACAATGTTTAATCACTTTAACAAAAATACAGCTGTGTTGTTGTGGAGCTGCCATTTACTGCTCATTAATGATTGATTTTTTTAACCATCTAGATTGTTTTCATGAGAAAAGCAGATTAACTATAAAGAATTCATTATTGATCATTAAGGGATATTAAAATAGAAAACCTTTTCAAGATGAGCCCTATATTGCTGCTTTTAGAAGGCTGCAGTCATTGTAATCTTACTGCCACTGTAGGGAAGAAGAGAAAGAACATTATTCCAAGGCTTCAGCAAGGGAATTGGGGTGAGAAGAGGCGGAGTAGATAGGAAATTGGGGGTGGGGGTACATTGAGAACATCTCTTTTTGCTGTAATAAGCCATTGATTACATTTTACAATAGCAATAATGTCCCCCAAATAATTATCTTAGCTATTGTCCAGCTTTTTTAAAGGTTGACTGAACCATAGATATAGATCGATTTGGTACAGATTGTTAATGATGGGCTATTTTTAAAACTTATAGCTGTTTCTTCCTATCTCCCATACACCGTTAGATTCTAATTCCTTTTCTAAATTGCAGCTAATTAAAATTGAGGCAGAGATTTGTAGGCAAATTTCTAAGGCTATAATTGCGGAATGGTTGCCAGTGAGCATTTAGAGAGGGAATTTTCTCACCAGGAGTTCTATATAACCAATGAACTATGTATGATCCCATGAACTCAAAAGTCTGGAGGGAGAGATAGATAGATAGATAGATAGATAGATAGATAGATAGATAGATAGATAGATAGATAGATAGATAGATAGATAGATAGACAGACACATAGACGAATAGATAGATAGAGATAGACAGATACATAGATACATAGACCACATATACAGGTATGTATTGTGGGATGTATATATGTATACTAAAACATATGCCCTAATATATTTCAAATAAAGAGATAGTTGTATAAATAGCATACATAGAGCTCCTTGTTATCTATGATGCTTTATTGGACAAGCCGGCCAGAATAATCTGACACAGAGTGAGTCTGCACTAGATAATTCTTGTCCTCCTCATGGAGACAAGATGGGGTCTTATATACAAGGGTCTTCAGGAGGAATCAAATGAGATCAGACTCTAGTAATGAGAGATTAAGGGTGGGAAATAGCTGGAGGCTACCTGGAGATGACAGACAAAGGAGGGTTAGGATAGTTTAAGGGTAACAGATTTGGGCATAGATATTTTGAGAGGATCAAGGGTGGAGACTAGCTGGACAATGGAGGGCTGGCTAGTAAGAGTAAGAGATTTGGGCCTAGCTGTAAGGAAAGGCTTATGGCCTCAGGCAAATGCCTCATCAAATGGGAAGATTCAAGGAGAGTTCAAAGGGGTTCCCAGAGCCTGTACCTCATCACTTCTTTCTCTTGCTTTCTTTTTCTTTTTCTTTCTTTCTTTCTTTCTTTCTTTCTTTCTTTCTTTCTTTCTTTCTTTCTTTCTTTCTTTCTTTCTTTCTTTCTTTCTTTCTTTCTTTCTCTTTCTTTCTTCCTTCCTTCCATCCTTCCTTCTTTCCTTGCTTCCTTTTTTTTCTTTCACAAAACCTTAAACCCATTTCACTCTGAAACTCATAGATTGAATCACAATAAGACCCTTCCCAAGCTCCACTTAATAGCTGTATTTGTGGCCCTCCTGTCTTAGACTGAATGTCAATGGTAACTGTTTTTCTATGGAATAGAAAACCTGAGGGTCCCCCATCATTTTGGCAAGCCAGGTAGGAGAGTCTGTGGTCTCAAGCTTTCTTGGAGTTCCGGTAAGCTCCTTTACTTCCTCCCTCTCGTCCTGTAGTCAGGTTCATTCAAGCACCTAGGAAGGCTTGATTGGACGATTCCAACCGGAATCCAGTCTATTTTTTAATAAACCCGGGACACATCCTGCATGGATGGGACGACTACAAGTGATTCTGACTAGGGAGTCGGGAAAGGATGGGTCAGTCTCCCTCCATACCCTGAGAGACTCACCCCTAGGATATCTTTTGTACAACTGAAAAACACTGGGTCTTCAAGACCTCAAGGAGAAAGGATGGGCCGGCTTCCCCCTACACTTGGGGGTCTGTGCCTAGGCTATCTCAAAGCAATCTTACCTGGCCCCAGTTGGCATCTGAGGGCCAAGAAAATGTGATTTGTGCTGAGGGTTCCAGAAATCCTCTGTGAGCTTTTGAACCTTCCTGTCAGCTTCTCTCTCTCTGTCTCTCTCTCTCTGTCTCTCTCTCTGTCTCTCTCTCTCTGTCTCTCTCTCTCTGTCTCTCTCTCTCTCTCTGTCTCTCTCTCTCTCTCTCTGTCTCTCTCTCTCTCTCTGTCTCTCTCTCTCTCTGTCTCTCTCTCTCTGTCTCTCTTTCTCTCTGTCTCTCTCTCTCTGTCTCTCTCTCTCTCTTTTTCTGTGTGAATGAGTATGTGTGAGTGGTGTGACATCTCTAAGCTTTAAACTATAACTGCAGGACATTCCTTTGAAATGCTGTATCTCTTTCCCTGCTGCTGAATGCAGGCTGGAAAGGGAGAGAAAGAGAGCAAAATATTGTTTTGTTTGTGAACAGAAGTTTTAAGATCTTTAAAAGTTTGAAAATCTCCTCTTCATTCCACTCTGGCCAAGTGGAGTGAGGAGAAGGTGATAAGAAAGGGAGGGAATCTTCTCCCTCAGAACAAAGAGGCAGGTAGACTAACATTTAACTATTTCCTGCCTCACCTAAAAGAGGAAAGTTTTGTGTAACAGAATGCAACTAAAAGGCAACTGAATGCATTCTGGTCATTTTGAAAAGTGTCACTCCTAATTTGATGCTAAAGAAAAGTCGGAATTCATTTTACTGTTTGGCATTTAGGCAAATTGGAATATTTTCTAAGATTTGATATGTAAGGTGAGGTTTTTGGGTTCTCTAGAAATGGGATAAAGGAGTAGGCGCCACTCCCTCTCCCTGTGCTAGGGAAGTCAAAGCTATCACGTTCAAAGAAGTTTCTAAGGAGTGAACACATAAAATTTATTGGAGTAAAAGTTGGAACAGCTAAAAACATTTTAGGGGGGAGGCATAGCAGCTGTATAGAAACCCCGGGGTCCACAACCAAGCTCTGCAACTGTGGGGAGAGGAGAAAAGCCTCTGCACTTGGTAAGCCTAATTTTCTATCAATAATTTTGGTGTGTGATGAATTGGAAATGCAATTAATGTCATAATGTCATTGTTCTATTATGGTATCTCTACATTGTAAAGTCCTATTATACTGTAAAAATTAGTGACAAAAAGCAGTTTTCAATCCGAATTTTGTTGAAACTAAAAGATGGAGAAAAAGTTGTGTAAAACTAGCTATGTTACTTTATCAGTTCTGCTAACCCTATGTTATAATGTTTATTTCATGTGAATTGGATTTTTTGTGTTATAATATCTGATGGTTTAAAGCTCTTATATGTGGGATAGGGAGAAGGGGCAGAGCTCAAGGATGGGAAAGGACAAATTGCAGTTACAACTTTACAAAACAAAGTGCAGTCACAAAGTCATAGACTGGTTTTACAAGTTGGTTTCACAAATTGACATAGACCCCAGGTACCCCATCACCTCTATCAACTTGATTTTTTTCTAATTAAAGGGGCCATTCCTTCACTTACTTCTTAAAGAGGCCTATTCACTGAGTGGGTGTTACCTCACTCTAAAAGAGTACTTGAAAAGGCCTTGGCCTAAAAGGATCAGGGTCTCCCATTGTACCCTGGTCCATCTCCATCTGCCATTTGAATATCTGGCCACTGGATCTAGATGGCTCCAGAGGAGAAGGTGAGACTGATGACCTTGCACAGCCCTTCCTCACTCAAATCCAAGTCAATTGCAAGTCATGTCATCGTTTCCCTGATGCCACAGTCCCATTTGAAAATTAAGGACAAACACAACTTACTCAATCTCTACCTTATCTATGATTACTATGCATGTGAATTTTTCCTCTTCAAAGTTGAAAAGTATGATTAAATAAGAACAATGAGTGATGCACTTTTCCATTTGAATATATTCTCAGAAGATATCTTTTTCAGCTATGAGTCATTAAAACCAAGAATTGAAATAAACTGAAACTCCAGATCTTTACATCTATCACAAAATGTCAAACCAAAATTTTCATAAATAATGAAAAATACTTGATCACATTGTTATTGTAAGGGTGTATTTAATTTAGATTTCAGCAAAGTCAAGGTTGTAAGAGGCAAAAACAATGAAAAAATAATAATAGAAGCAATAATTTTATAATTTCTATTGTGGCTATTATGTGCCAGGCATTATACAAAGTGCTTTGCAAATATGAACTCATTTGGTTCTCACAACACCCTTGGGAGGTCTGTGCTATTATTATCCACATTTTACAACTGAAAAAAACTCAGGCAAGCAAAGGTTAAGTGACTTGCCCAAGGTCATAAAGCTAGTGAGTGTCTGAGATTTAATTTAAATTTTAGCCTTCTAGACTCCAGACCCAGAGCTCAATCTACCTAGCTGCCTGAAAAGTGAAAATAAGGCTTCTCAAGTGTCAATGAAGCTTTCCACACCATATTAGGGTTAAGAGGCTTTGAATAGCTCAATTGAATATGGGGGAAAAAAGACAGTAAAAACAATGAACTTGCCACATAGCACAAGTTGCCCTATTACCTTTGTTCTAAGCCACTCCTTTGCATAAGATTGCAAGAGGAATTTGAGAGATATAATTGAATGGTCACAATAAGTAAACCTGGGATCCTTTACTGTGAGAAAGTAGCTCTTAATAAAGAAGAATTTTCCGTTAGAAGAGTTTATACCTCTTCAGGGCAGCTAGATGGTTCAATGGATAGAGTTCTGGGCCTGAAGTTAGGAAGACATCCTCCTGATTTCAAATCTAACCTCGGACACTAGCTTTGTGACTCTGGACAAGTCACTTAACTCTCTCTGCTTTATCTGTAAAATGAGCTGGAAAAGGAAATGGCAAATCACTCCAGAATCTTTGCCAAGAAAAGTCCAAATGGGATTACAAAGAGTTGGGCACAATTGAAAAGACTGAACAGCAGCAACAAATATCTCTTCAATACCTCCCTGGTAGGTAACAAAAAAATAGAGCAGAGACCCTGAAAGAACTGAACTGGAAAGACATCTGCTAGTCCTAGGCTAGTTGTGTCTACCCTTCCTAAAAGAGCACAGTAACCCTTCAAACTGAAAATAACACACCACACCACAACATACTAGCTAAAGGACCACAGTAATCATCAGCCAAGCCTGAAGCGAGAGGTCATGGAGCTTATAGTTGTGCACTGAGAAGAAACTCCTGCGAGTCTAGTGGAATGACAGGAACTACTTGTTTAGTAGGCTTGATTCTGCATTCTGAATTCACTTTTGTGGCCTGGTTTGCTATTTTGTATGTTTGAACGATAATTGTGGCTGGGGAAGAAATGGCACAGTCTCTCTGTATGCCTGGGCCTGTCCTCAACTTAATTCTACCCCTCCACTAGCAAGCCTCAAGAAAGATGGTGGTATAATATATCACAGTCAGCCATACTAGGAAGTAGGCAGAGGACAAGAACAGAAGGCATCAGTACTTTGAGTCATTGTTCATCTTTCATTTTCAAAAAGGGCCAATGACATTGTAGAGATGATAAGGTACAGACTCTTGGTACAGGCCCAAACCCCTGTTACTAGTCTAGCCCTCCTTTATCCAGCTAGCTCCCACCCTTGATCCTCCCAAACCCTCCTTTGTCTGTCATCTCCAGGTAGCCTCCAGCTATCTCCCACCCTTAATCTCTTATCACTAGAGTCTGACCTCATTTGGCTCCCCCTGAAGACCCTCCCCAAACTCCTTCCCTAGACCACCCCTATATTACTCCCACAACCTTTCTGTAAGACCCCATCTTGCCTCCATGAAGTGTGAGAACACCAGGACTCACTCTGTGTCAGATTATTTTGACCCACTTGTCTGATACAAGCAATCATAGATACCAAGGCTCCTTAAGAGTCTACTCAATATGGCAAATCTCTAATAAACTTTGCTTTACTTTGGCTGAGAGAAGGCTTGAGTCAAATTCATTCAGCAGGACCCAGCATGTTGGTATTTTGGGGTCTCGTGCACCCCTAACCCTACACATCATCATTTTTATGGAACCCTGACCTCTTCAGAGTGATGTCTTGACTTGCCCCTGAATAGGATTTACATGAAGTAGAGTTGCACAAATTTGTCAGTCTCACTCTCTCTTCCAGAGTCATCGAAGTCCATTGACAAGACAAAGGTCAAGATGACTAATGACGGCCCTGGATGCACTGGATTACCTCAGTATCTTCCATATCTGACTAAGCTGTAAGCCTTTGAGCTGTTTCAATTCTGCTTTGCTCATAGAGCACAGTGCCTCCCCTGATGTGGGCACATCATACTGAGCAGTCCTGTGCCAGTGTCTCCCGTGCCACACAATCAGTTCCAAAGTTCTTGAGAGAGACCTTGAGGGTATCCTTGTATCGCTTCTTCTGACCAATGTGTGAGCATTTGCCCTGTATAAAAAAGTCTTTTTGGCAAGTGTAGGTTTTGCATTCGAACAAGGTGACCAGCCCATCTGAGTTGAGCACTCTGAAGCAGAGTTTGAATTCTTGGCAGTTCAAGTATTGACCTCAATGTCTGGTATCTTTTCCTCCCAGGTGATCTTCAGAATCTTCCTAAGACAATTCAAATGGAAGCGATTCAGTTTCCTGGCATGGCACTGGTAGACAGTCCAGTTTTCACAGGCATACAACAATGAGATCAGCACAATGGCTTTGTAGACCTTCAGTCTGGTAGTCAAATATCTCTTCTCTCCCATACTTTCCTTCAGAGCCTCCAAAATGCTTAGCTAGCTCTGGTAATACATGCATTAACCTATACTCCCAAGGTAAGTGAACCTATCCACAGCATTCAAACCTCTCCATTTGCCATAACCAATGGTTCCACATAGGGATGGTATGGCAGTGGCTGACAAAGCACCTATGTTTTCTTGGTGTTAATTGTTAAGCCAAACTTATCACAAGCAGCAGAGAATTGATCTATACTCTGTTGCCTCTCAGCTTCAGAGGCTACATTGAGTGAACAATAGCCTGCAAACAGAAAATCATGCGCCAATACTCCCTCCACTTTTATCTTGGCTTGTAGCCTATTCAAACTGGAGTGTTATCAGTGCTGAAGCTTACCTTGATGCCAAGTTCATTCTCATTGAAAGCATTTGACAACATGGCTGGAAACATCACGCTAAAAAGCATGGGAGCAAAACCACACAGCCTTGTTTCACTTCATTGGTGACTGAGAAGGCAGAAGAGCATTGTCCATTATCTAGAACCCAGGCGAGCGTGCCATCAGGAAATGGACATACAATGCTGAAGAACTTCTCCAGGAAATGAAATTTTGACATGATTTTCCATAATCCCTCATGACTAACAGTATCAAAAGCCTTAGTCAGATCTACAAATGTTGTGTACAGACCTCTGTTCTGTTCCTGGCATTTCTCCTGGAGTTGTCGGGCAGTAAACACCATATCGACCATTCCTTTTCCCTTTCTGAAGCCACACTGACTTTCAGGTAGATAATCATCTTCCAGGTGAAGGATCAGCCTATTAAGGAGGACTATGACAAGAATCTTGCCAGGAATGACTAAGAGAGAGACCTCCTGTGATTGTCACGGGACAATCTATTACCTTTACTTTTATAAGGATGGACAGTGGAGGCACCCTTGAACTAGGGGCTAACCTCTTCTTGCCATATAACCTGGAAAATTTCAGTCAGAGTTTATATGAGAAATAGATCCTCTTCCTTGTAAATCTCAGCTAGAATAGAATCAGCACCAGGTGCTTTGCCACATGAAAGGAGGCTAATGGCATTCAAAACCTCTCCTTCAGTTGGAGCTTCAGCTGGAGAGGGATTGACTTCAACCTGAGGTAAATAATCAATGGCCTGAGCACTGATTGATGATGGTCTGTTCAGAACACTATGGAAGTGTTCAGCCCATCTCTCTGGGATCATGTCCTTATCACTAATCAATGTGGCTCCATCAGCATTGAGTAGTTGAGATGCACCATAGATCTTTGGCCCATAAATAGCCTTCAGGGCATCATAAAAAGCACTTTGTATTGTTACTAACAGCATAAAACTGAATTTCATCTGCCTTTAGTACTGAGCCAAGAATCCTGCATCTCTCTAAGCTTTGTTTGTACTTTACTTTTGGAATTAAATGCTGCCTTCTTAGAGATGGATGAATTATCCTGCTGGTTAATCCTGTGACTTATATGTACCATAATAATCTCTATTGTGACAGCAAATATACTTATTTGTGTGTTCATTTCTGCTCCATATGATCCTTTAAATTGAAGACAATAATCAGGAGAGAAAATAATCTGAGAGTTTCTACAAGTGCATGTGGCCACCATGTTGCATTACACACAATGGTTTTCAGATAAGGTATTTTGAAAAGCACATATGTATTTGCCCAATTAAAGTATATTAAAGAAAAAACCTTCCCCGTTTAAGTCCTTTGTTCTGCTATAGAAAAAATTTTTAGCATCTTATTGTTTAAAGATTAGGGGTCTCATTTCCAGACAGCAACATTTTCAGTCTCATACTTTCATATTATCAAAATCAGCAAAAATAATCACTGGTTAATAGGATTTAGTCCTGAAAAAGACCAAAACATCATCCATTACTTTTGATTTATGGATGGAGAAAGTAAAATCAAGGAAGGGAAGTAACCACCTCCTCAAGGTCACACAGGTAGGAAGTAGGCAAGTTAGGTCTCATACCAAGGATTTCTAATTCCAAATCTATAGGTTTTTGTTTTGTTTGCCTGTTTACTACAGCATACAGGGCTTTCTATAAGTGAAATGAAAATGAAAGGTTCATAATGCAAATTTCATTGTCTTTGCTGATTTTCATTTGTTTTTTCAATTACATGTAAAAAGTTTTCAATACTCAATTTTAGGAGGGGCAGAGTCAAGATGGCAGAGTAGAAGCAGGACCTCCAAGCGGCTCTGGTTTCCACCTTCCCCAATCAATGTAAAAAGGGGACTCTGAACAAACTTTGGAGCTACAGAACCTACACAATGACACAGAGAAGCTAACCTCCCACTGAGGACAGCCCAGCAGGCCGGCAGGAATCAGCCAGTGCAGGGCTCTTGGAGAGGAGCCCAGGCCCCTGTCAGCCAAAGGTTTTAGCCCCAGGGCAGGCCTGACCAGCCCCTGGCAGGAGGGACTCCAGATCAGTAGCAGCTGTGGCCGTTTCCAGATTTATCAACACGTAGATGCAAAGGACAAAGTGAGAAGTCAGTGCAGTCTGGACGTTGGGACCCAGTAAGTAGGAGTGCCTCCAATTTTGCCCCTGGGGTGAGAAGCCACTGAAACTCTGGCACAGCCAGCCAGCGCCACGCCACGTGGCAGCTTCAGCTTCTGGCCTGCAGAGTGTAGGGGGACCAAGCACCAGGCTGAGGGGTAATCACTCTTGCTTTAACCTTCTTGGATCTGGATTGCAGTCTAGGGTGGAGGTCCTGGGGTGTGTGTCCAGCTTGTCAGAGCATGTGGAGACCTCAGAGAGGGCACCCATGTAATACCTCCGGCAGCTGAGAAAACCCCAGTGTTTGGGACGAAAGTTCCCCTGTCTGGTGGCAGAGTCCTACTGTGGCAAAAAGCCCAGGGGTCAAGTGACTGAGGGGCAACATGACCAGGCAAAGGAAACAAAGCAGACAGAAGATTCCAATATTAGACTCCTATTTTGGGGACAAAAAGGAGCAAAGCATGGAACAGGAGGAAAACAGTGAAGTCAGAATTCCTGCACCAAAGCTTCAAAGGAAAATATGAGCTGGTTACAGGCCATAGAGGACCTTAAGAAGCAGATAAGAGAAGTGGAGGAAAAATTAGGAAGAGATATGAGAACAATGCAAGAAAATTTAAAAATGAGAGTCAACAGCCTGACTGAGGAAAATAACACCTTAAAAAATAGACTGACTCAAATGGCAAAAGAGGCTCAAAGAAGAATGCCTTAAAAAGCTAAATTTGCCAGATGGAAAAAAAAATCTCAAAAGCTCACTGAGGAGAATCATTGCTTCAGAATTAGATTGGAGCAAATGGAAGCTAATGACTTTATGAGAAATCAAGATGCTGTTAAACAGATCCAAACAAATGAAAGAATAGAAGGCAATGTGAAATATCTCATGGGAAAAACCACTGACCTGGAAAATAGATCCAGGAGAGATAATTTAAAAATTATTGGACTACCTGAAAGCCATGATCAAAGTAAGAACCTAGAAATCATCCTCCAGGAAGTTCTTAAAGAAAACTGCCCTGATGTTTTAGAACCAGAGGGCAAAATAGAGGTTGAAAGAAACAATATTCAATTTTAATGAGATTTTGAGTTTCAGATTTTTTATCTCTTCTTCCTTCCCATTCCCCCTCTCCAAGATAGCAAGTAATCTGATTTAGGTTATACATGTGCAATCATATAAACATATTTCTGCAATAATCATGTTGTGAAAGAAGAAACAGAACAAAATATAAAAGTCATAAAAAAACAAAAACCAGCAGTTTAGTGAAACCTATGGACCCTCTACATAGAGGAGATTCAACTAATGATTTTAAATGTTTAAAATGCATAAGATTTCCAAGGAAACCAATTGTATTGATATGGTTATCTATTTATCTATATCCATATATATACATAATATATATCTACATAAGTATCTTTATAAATATAGAGATAGATAGATAGATAGATAGATAGATAGATAGATAGATAGATAGATAGATAGATTTAATTCACAGAACTCAGTTTAAGAACCCATACCCTACATGTTCTCTAAAGTTCCTCAAGATAATTCTAAAATATTACTAAGGAATCTAGACCAAGGTCCTCTCAAATTAAGTATAATAGAGTAAATCAATTACTTTACCTAATAGTTAAGGTATTCAAAATGGCTATTGCCAGGATTTAAAAAATTGAAAAGCAGAAAATATACATGCCCTTGAGTTAGAAAAAAATAAACATTTCAGTCCAGCAAACTTGTAATCAAAAACTGATAGACTTTTGATGAGAGAAACAGAAATAGAAACTATAATAATACTGTAAATAACTTGGAAATAACAATATTAATAAGAGAATTCTTTCAAAACCACCCAGAGTACGTCTTTAATAGTTAATTAAAATAGGAGTTAGTGCAGCTATTTTAGCATTAAAATATTGTAGCTGTGATCATCCTACAGCTAATCACTTTGCTTTAGTAATAACCCCTGACCCCACATTCAGTTAGAAATTATGGAATCAGCCTTTACCTAGAATTAACAACCAGTTTGGAGGATATTGTTCTGCATGTATTAATTTCTCCAAGCTAATAATCTTTCTTGTTAGGAAATGTGAAAACATATTAACCTGTCTAATGCAATAGAATAAGTACACATTTCTTTCCTGCAAAATGAAGTTATACTGACATTTCATTTCCACTTCAAAACTTAAGTGGATCAACTATATTAAAGGAACACAAAGTTAACAAATCATATAATAGGCAGCAAGCACAGCTATATAACTAACCTAAAACAAATGTTGTTGTGAATAATTGCAATTATTTCTTAGTAGAATTATACTTATTCTATTACCTTTAGGTTTGCCTAACAATGCCCAAATGGTCATTTTAAAATGCCAAATATTACAATAAAAGAAAAACTTGCTTCATGCTTTTTAAACAGGATGCAGAGATGCTCTCTTTGATTAACTCCATTGTATCCCCTTTGAGCAAGACCATGAAAAGAGAACAGAACACTCCTTGGCACATAGTAATCTCTCAATGCATATCTTTAACTGAATTAGGTGGAGCTAAATTCTCATCAAAATGAATTAGACATTTGGCTCGAGAGGCAAACTAGGCAATTAGGATTCTAGGAATATTCCAAGGTGTCCCTTGATTTGCCTGGAACCCCAGAATATCATTCCAAGTATGGCTTTCATTCCTAACTGGTCTAGGTAACAGCTGTTATGTTCTATTTGCTTCTTAATCATTTCTATCCTTAAACCTTCTTTCACTATCTTCCCTCTCCTTATATTTATGATGTAACACATTAGCATCACACAAACTATGAACAATCCTCTCATTGCTCTGGCAGTCTGACCCCCGGGTTCCCATCCAAGCGGGTTCCTCTTTGAGGATCTTGCATTTTAGAATGTCATGGTTGTGTGACACCAAGAGTGAATAAATCACTTGAATTTTTTATATCCCCAGCATTTTGTTCTGCATCTACAATATTGAGCCCATTCTAAAAGGGTGATGCTTTCTTCAATATCCATGGAATATTGCTATTATTTCTATACTGACAGTCTGGGCTATATTGGAAAGTATACAACTAAACTAACCTCTATTCACACAGCTTCCCTAATTAGATAAAGAGAAGATGTCCATTGTTCAACTAGAGGTGTAACAAAACAGAACTAGTGCTAATTAGGGTTCTGTTGTTATATTTCTTAAGCAATAATAGACTTTTCTACTAATGCAGACTAGCATCTGTGATGCACCATGAGACAGATTTTAGTCCTTCAGAAAAAGGGCAATTTTAAATAAAGACTATTCACACTCAGCAGGATGAACTCAGGGATGGGAAGGGGTGGGGGGAGGGGTGACCAAAAAATACCTAGTTCTCTCAGGAAATATGACATTTATGTATGAGATGCATCCTGGGACTAAAGCCTGAAGAACAATATGGAATGGTGACAATTTATAGACTGAAAATACGAAAACAGAGGGGAGCACTGAATTCACTTAGAAAACATTTGTGCTAATGCTACATTGTGTGAGGCCTAGCTAGGATATTTGGAATGTGTAAAAATTAAAACTCTGTAGATATATATGAATCAAACCCATAAATTCCTTTATTGGTTTTACTGACTGGATACTTAAAAGTCAATATTCTATTCATGAAAAAAACATAGATATGCATATGCATATATTCATAGGATTACAATCCTATGAAACTACAGATTTAGAAAGCTACAAATCCAGAGTTGGAATCTTAGAGATTATTTGTTTCTCTCTCTCCTTTTCCCCATTTTTAAAATAGAAGAAGCTGAGTCCCAGATTTGTCTAAGGTCACAAAAATAGGTAAGTACCAGAATTGGGATGTCAGTTCATGTTTCATATATACATATTTGCATTTAGATCTACAGTCTGATTTGTATACATGTATATATGTGTGTGTACATGTAGGCATATTGTATGCATACAAATCGATCATAGATTATATATGTATGTGTCTATGTGCATGTTGCATATACACATATATACACATTTGTGATTTCCTAAATAGATTGAGCTACTAATATGGAAAATCTCTCTATAAACACACATTAAACAAATCAAAAATTCTTTTGCAACTTAATCTTAGTTTAAAAGAGCACCGGCTCCAGTGTTGAGAAGACCTGGAGATCGAATCCTGGGCTCAGACACTTAGCACCCACCCAGAAACACCTGGCCGTGTAACCTTGAGCAAGTTACTTAACCCCGATTGCTTTAAAAAAAAAAAAAAGGGTTTCCTGGGAGACAGAGGATTTCAGTGATCTCATACCTGCTAAGTATCAGAGGTGGGGATTACACCCAAATCTTCCAGGCCCTAAGACTGGCTTGCTAACCACTACTCTGTGCTGCCTCTCCTTTTGTATGGATCTATTTCAGAGTGTGGTGACACTTTGGAAAGTCTGTTAAATAATTTTTAAGTATGTATAAGGTTGATATGGCTATTTTTGCCCATGAAAGTAAGGTATTGACATGTTATAGAGTTGCTGACTGGGAAATGAATAGCAAATTACATAGTATTGCGGAGATAACTTCCTTGGCTGATGAATGTAATATTGAAGAATAGTCCTCTTTAATGGAGACTCAGTAATTATGCTGATAAGAGAGAGTCCTTTTAACAGTAGAGGCATTATAGCAGCATCTGCTTTTTTAGGACTATGGAAATGAAACTATTATGATATTCTGCTCCTACAATAAAGTATTTACAAAAAAAAATGTTGACAAAGATGTTAATAAATTTCTTAGAGTATTGAGGGCGCTGCTGGAGAGGGGAGGCTGATGACATTGGAGAGACAGTCAATGTTCTTTTTTTATCCTTTATTCTTTTTGTACCTATATAAGATATAGATTTACCTTGAGCAAACTAGCTGATAATGCACTATAATTTCAGAGCTGCAGCCGATTAGAAACGTACCTCATTGTGGTGGCTTTGGTACTCACAATAGAGGACACTCTGAAATGTGAAATAACTGGCTGAGTGTCTAGCCACCTCCTCTTTTTCCCCTTCTCAAAACAGAATGGAAAGTCAGACTGCGCCTTTGTAAAGGTTCTGCCCCAGATACAATTCTGCTTACTACTTCTCAAATCCAATGAATAGTTTCCATTCAGGCCACACACATCTTACATGCAAAATTCTTGGCTCTCATGAGAACCACCTTTCAAAAAGAAAAGGAATTGTAGTGTATATAAATATGTGAAGAAAACTTTCACTGGAGGGACCATAAACCACAGAGGCCATAAACTCAAATTGGACTCCAGAATGGAATGATCAGGAGAGTTTGGGACATAAACTGATTATATGTCGGGCCGAATAAATAACATTTTCCTTTCCTGCTCAGCTTTCTACAATTGAAGAGTTATATTCTTGGCATTTTCATCTTTTTTTGACTTCACATTTTTCCTTCATTAGAACCTGTCGCTGATGTAGAGTAGAAAACTTGTTGTTGATGGAGCTGTATAAAACTTTGGATAAATTCAAAATGTTCCCCCCAGAATTAAAACAAAACAAAGCAAACAAAAAATGGTTAAAGTTAAAGGCTAATTTTTTTTCAGGGAATTGATAATAAAATTATTTTGCTTACCTCCAGAAACACAAATCTTTTCTAAAAGGCCTTGTCAATTTGACTGGCCTTGTGGTTCATTACTACTGTTTGAGTTGAGATGAATGCAGCATAATACCCATCAGGGAACCTACACAGGATTTTGGGTTAATTAGGAGTCATGTAATGGCTCCTTCCTTCTTTTGTCAAAATTGTTGTGATGCACATACATCTACAGGATATTCCAAAACCTTAGTAAAATTGTAAGCTTTAATAGCTTAAAAGTACACCAAGATTTTTGGAACACCTTGTATATTCATAACACACACATACACATGTATGTATATGTACACATGTAGGTATATACAAATTTATATTATGTGCACACACTTACAAGTATGGGATAATCCAAAGGTTCAATTTTAAACTGTAATAGCTAAAATCTTCTAATGCTTTTGGAACACTATGCACACATACATATATGTATATATTGCATACATATATGTATATATATTGCATACATATAT
This sequence comes from Petaurus breviceps papuanus, assembly GCF_028583685.1. Taxonomy (NCBI): domain Eukaryota; kingdom Metazoa; phylum Chordata; class Mammalia; order Diprotodontia; family Petauridae; genus Petaurus; species Petaurus breviceps. Next base: position 9,157,325 of record NW_027185791.1, on the reverse strand, counting down.
ATAATATATATAGTGCATATATATTTATGTTATAGGCATACACATATACAAGACATTCTAAAAGTTCAATTTTATATTTTAATAGCCAAAAACTGCCCTGATACTTTTTGGAACACAATTTAGGCACACACACATACACACACTCACACTCACACACACACAAACACACCCCACAATGACAACAAAGGCAAATACTACAAAATCACTCCCACTATACTCTACAACCCCTAGCTTCCCCACTCTCCATCTTCTCAAGTGCAGTAAACCTACCTCACTACAGTCACTGTCTCTACCATACTTTATCACTTTCCCCACCAAAGCATATTGCAGTCATTTGCCTCAGTGCACCAGAATGATTCCTTCCCAGCACCACTAGATCCCCACAAAGCTTCATAACCATTTTTCTTCACCAGTAGAAACCAAAACAGTGTGGGGGGAGGAGAATCTGCAAATAATAGCATCTGTGCATTTGTCCTCACAGATCTACAGGATCACAACAGCCTGAGAACTTAGGAGTTCAGCAATGGTATCTTTATCCCATTGCACTAAGCATCAGAATCATGAAATATCAAAGAAAATGTTAAAATAAGCTCTGCAATTACTTGGCAAACCAAAAAAATAAGTAACAAAACACTCAGGTGTATAGCTTGGACTAATCAGCAGCTATATGAATAGGAATGCTCCTACCTTCTACTCAGACAATTAAGGAGAAGCACATTTTCTAAAGCAAAGGTTACTTTGACTTTGGTAAGTCTATCACTCACTTACTGATCATAAACAAGAAGGGCATTGACTGGATGCACAACACAGCACTTTGTCCTTCACTTTAGGAGAGATGACTGGGCCTGCCTGGCTGTAAATTCCCAATCCTTGATGGCCTCAGTGTAAGCAGGGAAATGATGCATGATATTCACAATGATGCATCATGTGGAATCATTGTAGATGAAGTATGCAGAGTCAGGGAGGGAAATCCATTTATTTGTATTGGTTTTCTAAAAGAAAATACAATTAGGACAAACTGAATAAATTTGAATAAAAGAAAAGCATCTTTTTTTAAATCCTGCCATTTCTAAGTCATTGTCTGAAATGCATCATCTGTGTATTATACAAGCTTCTATCCAATTTTAATTTGGGTGATAGGAGGAAATTCAAAAAAGAGGGCAAAGCCTACAGGCTCTGTTGGAATGAAGAGGGGGGGGACATTGTTTTGTATGAGAAGCAATAAAGATTTTGATAAAAGCCAAGGAAAGAAAGTGGTAAATGCCTTTACCCAGAAAGAAGTGGAGAGAGGGAAAGAAGGGATATTGGACAGCGGGAATACTTTTCAAGGAGTGGTATACAGAGCTGTGCCCTCTTGACCCATGTCATCCATGACCTTTCTGCAACATAAGAATCCTGGATTGATAATGAGAAGCAAAATTCTCTAGCAATTTTGGAGAGGGCTCTAGCAATGGGAGGAATCAGGTAGGTCAATCTCTCCAAAAATCTTGACTGCAGTCCATTCATACCTGTCCCTTCTATGTGTTCACATCCTGCCATAAGCTCAACACAAGTCATTTCCTACTCTGGAGTCCTCCATTTCCTGATGACACAAGGATACCAGTGAAGCCGTTCCCCTTGGCATTACCACGTTTCCAGGAGATCTTTTTCAATAATAACATTTTTTAACGACATTCTTAATATAAAACTCCTACATGGGTTCTTATTTATAATAGACAGCATACTATTCCTGCCCACCATGAACCTCTCCATTGACTTTTGATCTTCATTGGGTCATCTTCAACTTCAGTTTCTCAGGGATTGTAAAGCCATAACAAATGAATAGGAGAATATTAGAATTAAAAGACTGCCCTTTGACTTGAGAGAGAAGCTTTGTAATCATAAAAAAAGAACTTTGCAATTTCTGGCAGTCCAATCTGCTCTCCTGTTTAACACTACAAATCAGGGTTTGTTTTATGGCTTTGTTGATTGTCTAAACTTAAAGTGACAAAGAAAATGGTAATAATGCAGATTAAGTGTGTCAACCTTTTCAGAGAGTGAGTTGTTAATCATTCACCAGTGAACTACTAGAGAGATAGATTAGATAGAGATAGATAGATAGATGGATGGATGGATGGATGATAAACACAGAGAAACATAGATATGGATACAGATAACTGCGAGCCTAGAGACCCTGAGTAAACAACCTAAAGTGCTTTATCTTGTTTAAGAGCCCATCACAAGTTTGGAGCTTACTTGATTCTGAGTAAAAGGATTTTTTTTTTCATCCTGCTATCTCCAAGCCACTGTCTGATTGAGCCTCTTAAACTGATCCTGCTTGTCCTTTTATTTGGCATAGTGGCAGAGATCCATTGGAGAAATTTTGGATGCCCTGTGTTGTTTCAGGGTGTATACATACGCACACATTTACATTATATGCATACACATATACACATATGCTTCATGTAGAAAGGATAAGTAGAGATTTTGATGTCTAATTGGATCACTATGTGTTTTAGGAAGCCACTGGGGGGGGGGGGAATTGCTGCAGAGACCCAAAGGACTTTTAGAAGTTAAAATTTTACCTGAGAGTGTGGGTTCAGAGTACTGGGGGGTTCCTTTAGTGGAAGAAGGATAGGGTAAGTGTCCCAGTTCCTCAACCCCAAGGACCCCAGAGCTGATTTGTTATAGCACTTGGTATGGCTACAAAAGAATCATGTAATAATAGTTGGGTTTTTCACCTAAGGATTAGAGACTGACTTCCAGCTGATCCCAGGTCCTATATCGCTGCAGGAAAATCTCTACCTACTTTAGTGAGTTCTATAGTTTCCTTCAGAGTTAGGAAGCTTGATTGTCTTCTTTTTATTTATTGCCTTTTGGTTAGGGAAAGAACATTTCGTTTAAGTGCTAAGGAAGCAGTAACTTTCTATTAAACTATGTAAAATATTCTTTGTAGCATCTGTTTTCAGTGACCATTGTTTCATCTTTACTTGTGGAATTGTAAAAGACTGTTTTGTGACTATTGTTAGGAAGGGATCTCTTCTTCTCCTCTGATTTGTTCATTATATTCCCTGGATTTCTAGACCCCACATCCATTTGGAGATTATTGTGGCATATGCTGTGAGAACTAAACCCAATCTTTGCTTGACTCCTTTCTAGTTTTTCCCTGAAATTTTAGTTAAATATTAATTCCATATCTGAGTAGTTATGGTCTTTGGGTTTTTTGAGCACTGTGCTACTATGTCTTTTTGCTTCTTCTGGATTATTTGTGTCTAATTTGTACCATTGATCAACTTTTGAATTGTTTAACCAATACCAAAAAGTCTTGATGATTACTGCATTATAAGAGAATATGAAATCAAGTATTATTAGATCCCCTTATTTTTTCATAATTTTCTTTGAGATTCTTGACCTTTTGTTCCTTCAGATATATTTAGTTATCCTTTTGACTAGTTCTGAAAAAGACTGCTTTGGTGGTTTAACTGTAATAACCCTGAGCAAGTAAATTAATATGGATAATATCATTGTTTTTGTACATTGGTACAGTCAAACAATGAGCAACTGATAGATTTCCTATGGTCTGTATTTTTGTAAAAAAAAAAAATTTCTAGTTCTATTCACATGAATCCTGATTGTGTGTGTGTATATGTGTGTGTATGTGTGTGTGTGTGTGTCTTAGGGGATAGACTCTCAGATACTTTATATGTTCTGTAGTAATTTTTAATGGAATTTGCCTTTCAACCTCTTCCTTCTGGGTTAAGTTGGTAAAAGAAAGTTTGATGATTTAGACAGAGAGATAGTTTATATTCAGTTACTTTGCTTTCAATTAATTTAATTGAATCTCTAGGGTTCTCTAAGTAAACCATATTATCTTCAAAAGGCGATAATTTTATTACTTATTTGCATATGTTGATCCCTCATATATTTTTTCTTGCATCATTGCTATGGATAGCCTTTCTAGAAGTATATCAAATAATAATTTGACAGGGAAAATACAAGGCTTGATTTGCCAAAGATGCCTTGGAATTTCCTGAGCTATTCCATGTGACCATTCCTGACTTAATCATCACTACTTTTCATTAGTAAACCTATTACAAATGGAAAAGATTTGGCATCACCTACCACATGGACCAGATCATTGAGATATGAGATTTAGTCCTTTCAATGGGAAGAGAAAAAAGCCTGAAATTCCTGGTCTTCATTTTCAAACAAAGACAGTCATTTTGGGGGTGATTGCAAAGATAATTGACTTTTTTGTTATTGTTCTCTTTTTTCCCCCCTTTCCTTTTACCTATGCTAAACTCCAGCAATGCCTATCCCAGGCTTCACATATCCCCAAATCAGGATTATAATTTATCCTAAAAGAAACAGAGAACCAATAGGGAAGGGACCTGGTTACATCTGCTTTAGGCATATCAACCGCCCCCTATATTGTGACCTGAGTGTCAAGCCTCTATTCTAGGACATAGTGATGACCTCCAGTTCCAGGGTTTTATACGGCAGGTTGTTAATTCCCAAACCAGTTCACCATATTGCCAGAATCACGAGAAGTCCAAAATTCCAAAGGGTTTTTTCCCCACCTCTTCCTGTTTATGGTCACCATCTTCAAAATGGAAAATACCTGTCCTTGTTGGTCATCTCTGACTGAGGAACCTAAGAGCTGTTGCCATCTCAGACTTAGAAATCTGCTTTCAAGGCTAGAATGTCCATCTCAGGATTGCTGACTGTTCACCTGTGCTCAGGTAGAGACACAAAGCAGAAGAGACAGCTGTGGAATCACCAAGGCAGTTACATGTACTCCACTTACCGTGGCTGAGTAGTTTCCATTTTTGCTGGAATTGGGGAGAGTGTCCTGATCCCATCACTGGGACCCACTCTACAAAATTCCTTCACCTACTTTTCATTGTAAGCCTCAGCAAGAAAGAATATGACAGTTCCAGAACAAGAAAAAAGCTCTATCTCCTTCAAAATTTATACTATACCCACTGTGCTCAGTAAGTAAACTGGGATGAATTTGACACTTTTGTCCCTATCCCCAAATCTAAAAACGTCTCTTAGCTTCTAGGGAGACTCATGCATTTTCCTTTCAAGTACCTCCCCCTATACCTTGAACTAAAAGGTTCAACAAAGTTCACGTCACCGTTCTTGATGGCTTCCTAAAAATTGTATAAATAGTCTCAGGCAAAACAGTCAGCACAGTTTGTAGACAATCTCCAAGTGAATAGTCTTTAGGGAGGGTACATGACTACTCTATCTACTGGGGCTGGAGATCACCACAACTCCCAGGCACAAAGTTCTGTAAAATCAACATGTGACATTTTACAACAGATCACCTTTGGCTAAGATTCTTAAGGACACAATGCATCTTCATATGTGTGCCCAGTTGCTGAGTTATGATTTACTTTTTTTTTTTTTACAAAAATATTTATAGCCGTTCTTTGTGTGGTGGCAAAGAATTGGACATTGAGGGAATATCCATCAGTTGGGGAAATGGATGAACAAGTTGTGGTTTATGAATATAATGGAATACTATTGTGCTATAAAAAATGATGAGCAAACAGACTTCAGCAAAACCTAGAAAGAGTTACATTAACTGATGTTGAGTGAATGAGCAGATCCATGAGAACATTGTACACAGTAACAACCACATTGGGTAATGATTGACTTTACGATTTACTTTCTGATCAAACTGAGTCATTGGGCCCCTACAGATCCCATTGACTAAATACTAGGTATGTAACCAGAAGCAGAAGAAAAGGGTGCAAATCTCTGATAACAGGAATATTGACCTGTTAAGATTCTTTTTTCCCCCACATTATCCTTCCTCCATTTCAGCCACAAGATAAGGCACAAGGTCATTATGATTCAGTCATTATGAATAACACCAACTGTTCTAAAGCCAACCTCAGTGCAGTCAAATGGTTCGGGTTCAGGAATGAATGAGACACTCATACAGTATCATCTAGTAGTTAACAAAAGACTTATAGCATGGAAAAGACACAGCATTAATTCAGTTCAGTGTCATTTACCTCCCCCAGTATTTACCACGAGGCTAATCCTTTTTTAAGACAAAAAACTAAGTTGATACCACCTGCATTGTGCTTTTGGACTTAGGTGACTAGGAAAACTCTATCAGCAGATTGAGCCTAATAATCCTCTAGACCAGGCCTGTACCACGTAAGGCCCTCAGGCTGCTTGTGGCCACCAAAGGATTTTGAGCAATCCCCTAAACAATGTCAGATTGTGTCTGCTCACTCTCCTATATTTCATGTGACCCATAGCAAACAATCCTCATAAGTCTGCCTCTAGTATAACCTATCTGCAACTAGAAGAAGCTTACAAGGTTTGCCAGTCTGTTGTAGACCAATTATAACTCATGGAAGGCTTCATTGCTTTTTAAGGAAAGACTAGCCTAGCCCATGTGAGGAAGAAAGTGGTCCAATGACACTTCTTTATTAGAATTATGATTTTTTTTAAGTAGCTTAAGTTCCAATTTACCCTAAGTGTATAAAAGGATGGGAGAAGGGGGAGGAGAGAAGGTAGACCGAGGAGGTAGAGAAAAAAATGATCAAGGAGAACTTTTTTTCTATTGCATTACTATTCATTTGTGTCCAAAATAAATGTCTTAATGTTTCAAGTCTATTACTTTCCTAGCTCTATTAGCATGATAAGCAAGTGAAAGCCTGGATGTGAGTTAAGTAAAAGTTCAAAGTCTCTGACATATGGAGTCCCTCCATTAACCAAACCACTTTCTCTTCTTGTTCATTTTCTCTGTACAGAGTATGAAAGGAGGCCAGAAAAAAGCAATGAAACATCTCCAAGTGATTCTACAGAAAGGAAAAACTGTCAACATTTTCTGTCATCAAGAATGTTCTTTAAAACAGAAAATAAAGAGGAGCCACCACATGGCTGACCTGAATTCCAAGCTAATGGACAATATGACTCAATGGAAAATGCTCTGATGAGGCAGAGCGAACACTCAGCCATCATGCCAGTCAGGCAGGAACAAATAAGCAACCCTCCCCACCCGCCCCCCCAAAAGGCCCCATAGTCTTCCTTTGATTGAAAGGGTCAATGAGCAAGTTTTCCTGCATGTGCTTTACTTGTCTAGTGATTCTTTAATGACCCACTTTTTTCTCCTATCTCCAGTTTTGTAAGGCTAAAAAACTGATTGCCAATACACTTGGAAGTAACCCTGCTACTAAAAAAAAAATGAACATTCATTTTGAGTCTTCCTTTCAAGACACACCCTCAAGCATAATACCTGAAGTTACAGTTGGTAGTCTATTAGCCCATTTTTCTTTATTCCTCCCACAGTGAGGGATTGTTTCTGTCACTGCTATTTTCCTACATCCTTTCTAAACCTCCCCACTTTTTTCAACCTAAGAGCCATGCTTTTAATTGGGTACTTGGTAGAGAAGAATGAGGCACAGCGTAGAACAGCATGGTCTGCAGTCATTTGTTTGCAGGGAGATCATTTTAGTCATCAACATCTGAACCCTGCTGAAGTGCAGTTTCAATTTCCCTCTTCAACCATGGGTAAAACAATGTTGACAACACATATTTCTCTCTGTCAAAACATTTCACTTACTCGGCAGTCTGTAGACAGTTTGAGAGCCATATCTCCAACAAGCAATACCATAGCATTCTTCCAATTATTTTTAAATTGGGGTGGCACATGCCTCACAAGAGGGCACAACTTGGGGCTGGAGCCAATTTAGGGGAAAATATTCAATGCTGGCACTGAGAGAGCTCTAGAATTGAGCATGTGGCAGTAACATCCAAAATAACCTCTATGCTTATTGTAAAAAAAAAAATAAAAAAGGAAGGCCAGGGCAACCCCTTGCAAGTCTCATTTTGAGCATTTAGTTTTCTTTCTCTTGATTTTCTCTGTCGGGGTGACTTAAAAGGTATTACACAGAGACTTCCACTCGGCTGAAATAAGATTATACAATAGCACAATCCTAGATTTAGAGCAGGAAGGGACCTTGAGCCTTCTCTTTAAAGGTTATATCCCTTCTCTGTATGCATCTTCAGTGTTGAAATAAACATGATATACATATAACAATAAAATAACTAATATTTATATAGGGCTTACCATGTGTCAGGAAAGTGCTTGACAATTATTATCTCATGTGATCCCCACGACACCCCTATGAGGCAAGTGCTATTTCTCATCCCCACTTTAGAGATGAGGAAAATGAGACAAACAAGTTGAGTGACTTACCCAGGGTCACATGGCTAATAAGTATCTCAGGTCTTATTGGCTCCAAGCCCAGAGCTCTCTTCACTATACGACCTGGCTGCCCAATATACTGTTTACATTCCTTCTATTCTGTATGAATCTTATGTGAACCTGTTTAAATAAATATTATAGGCATATGTATATATTATGTAAGATTTTGTTCCACTTGGGCTTCACATAGCATTATATCCTTGGTCATATACATGCATATATATGTATTATGTAGTATTTCATAGGCATAATAGAGAGGAGACAAGATTAATACATAGTTTTCCTGATCTTATATAAGGTTACATTTCTCCAGTTGGGTAGGTATCTTGTATGTACCTGTTTAAAATGAATGTGTATGTGAGGGTGTTTGTAGTCACATGATCTAGAATATGTATAATTCTAGGGAACATGATAAGTAAATACATATTAACTCTTCCATTAATGTAAAAAGCTCACATTATGGAAACACATATTGTGTCCCCCATTAGTATATTAGCTACGTGAGAGGAGGGACTTTTTGGTTTTCCATTTCTTTGTATCTCCAGGATTTAGCACAGTGCCTGGCCCAAAGCTTAAGTGCTTACCAAAAGTTTGTTGATTGTTGAATGACTGACCATCAGCTCCAACCCAGACACATTATAAAAGAAGAACCTCGGGCAAATAGACAGGAAGCCAATGAACTCAGGCTCTTGGACTGAATCTGGCAATTCTCTCTATTACACTGATCGGTGCCACTGGTTTCATAGGATTTGAAGCTGAAAGGAACTTGACATTCATGTCTTCCACTTTACAATTAACGAAGTGAAAGCCCAGAGAGAGCTCAGGCTTGCCCCATGTAACATGCACAGCATGAACAAGAGGTCGTGTTCAAACCTAGGTCTTCTGATTCCAAATCCATGGCTCTCTCTCCCTAGCATCAACCTTGAGGCCTCATCTTTCCACTGCAATCAATCAAATGAACATATTTTGTTTGTCCGGCACTTGGTTACCATCCCCACATTCAGGTAAAATGTCAGCCTGTGGGTATCACTGACTTCATTAACACTCCTGTGTGACCACCTTAAGAAACTGAGAGCATCAGGAATGCAGGCTAGAAAAACAGCAATAAAACTGCTTATGGCTCCTGCAGCAGGATGTTGACTATAGTGTAATCATCTTTAAAATGTTTAATACTTTATGCCGAATATTTGAGGGAGATAATGTCAATGGAATGGGAATGGTGTGCTTGGATAATGGCCTCCTGCTGCAAGATAAATGCCAAGGCTAGACAAGGCCATGGCATTTGTAGAAAACAAATACAAAGGCAAAGCCAGGACATTTATTTTCAAAGCAGGAAAGCATTTACCAGTCACAAAGTTCAGATTCATTGACGTTATTGTTACAGCACTCAGGGAAAAAAAGAAAGAAAACCCTTAAAACTATAAATAGAGTCAATAAAGTACACCAGAGAAATGACCAGGATGGCCAATGGAGGACGATATTCTGTAAGCAATCAGAGAGAAGTACTTTTTAAATTTTATTACTTTAATGGCCCAACAAAGAGAATTGTTCAGCTTTCCTGCCAATCAAATAACAGTGTATCTATCAACATAGCCATCAGTTTAAAGAAAGGTCAACCAGGATGTATGTGGACTCAACAGTGGCAAGGGCTTTGGCTATCATCTGTGATTCTGTTAGTTTGCCTGAGCTTCATGTAAGGGTACAGTCATTCTATCCACCAAATAAAAATTATTTTATTTGAATCAAGGTGATACCAACTGTTATCACTATTCATTTTTAGACAGGAGGACTTTGGATTTTTTTTTTCTGCATAAGAAATTCCCAATGAATAAATGCCCTGCAGATCTATCCTTGCTCTCTAACTTAAGAGTCTTAGGGCATAGGGTACTTGCATAGGGCACTGAGAGTTTAAGTGACTTCTCCACTCTTAATGACAGAGCCAATTTATGTCTGAGGTGGAACCTGAACTCAGGCCTCCTTGACTCTAAGACCAGCTTTCCGACAACTATGAAGCTGGGCGGCTCTCTGGAATGAGTGTTATATGGAGTTAGAAGACATATGGAGTTAGAAGACATGAGTTCAAATCTAACCTCAGACACTTCCTAGATATATGACCTTGAGTAAGTAATTTAACTTTTCTCAGCCTCAGTTTCCTCATACCTAAAATGAGAATAATAGACACAGAGTTGTTCTGAGGAATAAATGAGCTAATATTTGTGAAGTACCTAGCACACAGTAGGCCCTTAATAAATGTGTGCTTACTTCTACTTTTCCAAAGATGCCATGAGTATTACTTTATTAATATATTATGAGTAAATTAATATTTAATAACATATTGATTAATTTAATACTTAAATCTCTCTAAAAGCATTCCAAATGATTAAAAGTGGCCCCAAATTTTCATTCTCTCTCTCCTTTCCTTCTTCCATCACTCACCCCATCCCTTTTTCTCTTTGCCCTTATTAGTATATTAATTAATTTCATGCATAATAATCACAAAGTGTTTCAAGTTTGCATGAACTTCACAACAAATGTTGCAATTTTCAAAGTTGGGAAGGGAATTGAATCTTCAAACTATAGACTAATGAGACTGACTTTGATTCCTAGGAAAAATTCTAAAAGATAATTATGAATACCATCAAAAGGAAAAGGTGATTGTAAAGAGTCAGTATAACTTTATCCAGTACAAATCCTGACAGTGAAATAAATAGATCAAGAGAACAATATTCACAATTACTATGGCACTGTAAATGAGAACATAACAAGGTATTCTATGGGTCATCTACTAATCACCTTGCCTTACAGGTAGAGTAAGGATATGAGACCTCACTGAGAATTCTGAGATTTATAGTCTCAGAGAAAGAGCATTCCTTCATGCTCTGAAACAGAGTGGGACAGGAAACTGAAACAAGGAGGGAGAGCATTCCAGCATCTAAGGCAATCAGAGTAAAGGTAGCTAGTAAGGACCTGAAGCTGGATTTGAACTCAGATCTTCCTAACTCCAGGGTCAGCACTCTGTACACTGAACAGCCCATATTGTAGAGTACATAGAGGCAAGTAATATATAAGAGGACTGGAAAGTGAAGAAGGGTCCATGTTATGAAGGTGTTTTTAAAAGCTAAACAGAGAAGTGTATATTTGATCCTGGAGATAATAGGGGGTTTATTAAATGGGGCTGCAAAGCCAAGCACGAGCAGCTTTCCAGAGCACTGCTGCTGTGAACAGCTTCAAGTTTCTGATTACACAGTATAGTGAACTCTCTATTTATTCAGTAACAAATTAAGGCAAAATATTCACAGAAATCAAAGTACAGCATTCACAATGTTATAACTTAGCAACTTATCACTAAAATGGCCACACAGTTTTCTTAACATTCATTTAGTAACACAATCATTTAGTAAGTGCTTAATTCAATCACAAAGTACAAAGGTCAAAAGTTCTCCACCCCTAGATCACATTGTCTTAATCTCTTCAATCAAAAAGTCTTTCTTCTTAATTGGAGATTAGTTTCCAATCATTCTTAATTAGTAAGTCCTAAACTCAATCATCTAAATGTAAAAGTCAAAGTTCTCTACCCCTAGGCCAAAGTAAGTCATGATTTTCTCAGTTTGCATTAAATACCCAAGGAGAGGTCTTTTCATCTTGACACAAGGCAGGATCTCAGCTTCCATGATTCCGCTTCCATGGTCCTACCTCCTGCCAGAATCTATCCAACTGACACCTAGGTTCAAAGGCAGACAGCTCTCAGTTCTTTTTCCAACTTCTTGGGCAGTTCCTATTCCATATTGAAGCTCACAGTGCCTGGTCCACCTCAAGTCCTTCACAGTTTCTGTTCCTGGGAAGACAAAGCTTAACAAAGCCACAATAACATTCATATACATTATTGGCATCCTCATCAATTCACTATCTGCCTGTGAAATCAACATAGACCCAACAACAGGGTCTGAGGAATCAATACAAATCATCAGTATAGTCCCAGGACCTCTGAAAACATCAGTAAGACCCTCCTCCAGGATTTCTGTAAATATACAACAAGAAAATCCTCTTTCAGGGCTTCTGAGCCATCAGCAAGTTCCCAGGGCTCCTGTAACAACAGCAACATCTCTATCAGCAGACAAATCTGACAAAGTAACATCAAAACAGACAAAGTACCGACACCACAGAGTCATGCCTCCTCCCAGTTGTCCTCTTTTCTCATTTCTCAGTTTTTCTCAGTTCTCAGTTCTCTTCTCTCTCTCTCTCCAGCAGTAGCATCCCAGCCTACAGATGCTTGCTCCCACAAGTTCCAGTCTCTCTCTGCTTGGGCTTTTCCTTATACACAGTATTAGCTCCTCCCTGTCCTGCCCCTTCCTGTTGTGTGAACAAGTCCATTCCACTGTGGGATTCACAAGTTCTGGGTCTTAATACTTGATACAACTACGAACTTGAAACTAAGTGCTAAGTACCTGTTAGCTTGCCAATACAAGGGGCAGGGAAGATCTTCAAATTCCCATCACCATTACAAGGGCATGGTCAAATAACAGGGTATGTCTAAATTCTGTACTATCCTGTGATGAAGACCAATTACTGAATTGTATAGATAATGAATAATTATTATAAGTGCCTCCCTCTCAGAGTTATATGCATTTTATAAGATGGTATTTCTAAGGACTGATGGGCTTATAGAATGAGACAATTACATATGGAAGTGTGGATAAAGAGTTACAGCACTTTCAGGTTCACAAAGCACTTTACAAATAACACTTCATTTATTGCTCACAACAATTCTGGGAAACGGGTGTTATTATTTTTCCCAATTTATAGATGAGGAAACTAAGGCAAACAAAGGTGATTCACCAAAGGTCACATAGTTAGCAAGTGTCTGAAGTTGGATTTGAACTCATTTCTTCCTGTTTCTGGGTATGTTGCTATATCCACTGTGTCCCTAGTATTATACTGCCAGTATCCTATGTAACATCACCAGTTAGTCTGGCTGAAGATGAAATAGACACAGTCCTCCTGTGCCCTATTGACCTGTCTCTTCCTATTCTTAACTAATTGATTGAATTGGCTAATCATAGGCCTCATCAGAACTATAGTCACAAATTCCCAAGCTTGAACGTGGGAAGAAAGGGCCTGGGATCCTTAAGAACAACCCTTTTACAATTTTTGGTGGCAATGACTTGGTCCTGAATTATGTCATTTATGCCCCTACCACAAATAAATCTACATGACACATAATGATGCTTTTTTATCAACATATGGCAAATAGACAAAGAGCAAAAATGTGTGTAGCTAATAGCCAAACGCATCTTTGGTGTGTGCGCGCGCGCGCACACACACACACACACACACACACAAATATATATATATATATATATATATATATATATATATATATATATATA
>NW_027185791.1:9140220-9143713 GCF_028583685.1 Petaurus breviceps papuanus | reverse complement strand
ATATATATATATATATATATATATATATATATATATATATATATATAAATTACCACTTGCATCAAGGAAAATATGAAATGATATGCAAGGTATATAGGATCACAGATTTAGAGTGGAAAGGGATCTTAGAAAAGCCATCCATGGCCCCTTATTTTAAAGATGAGAAACTGAGGATCAGAGATATTAAGGGGTTTGTCCAGAATCACAAAAAGACTTGAATCTAGGCATACCGAAATAACTACTTGGAAATGGCGGAAACACTTTTGAATGCTTCTGTTTAAGTATATTGATTAAGTCAGATGTATTATGGTGCAAAGAAAAGTGGACTAGTTAAAGAATCAGAAAGGCTGTGGGTTCAAATTCCACCTCTGAGGATTGTTACCTTTTTAATGTCCATGAGCCTCATTGGGTTCCTGAGGTCACAAGCATTAAAATAGGCACTAAGTGAAGTCAGATGACAATACTAAAAAAGTAAAATGGAATCGTGGCTGGAGCACTGAGGAAGACCTCGGTCCAACTCCAGTCTCAAACACTTACTAGTTATGACCCTGAGCAATTCACTCAGCTTCCCTAAACCTCCATTTCCTCAACAGTAACATGAGGAGATTCGATTGGTTTACTTGTAAAGAAGCTTCCAGCTGCAGATCTATGATCTTATGTGCCTTACATAATTGCATACACCCACTGATGCATGTGATAATTCTTGCATATTCCTGTGCCAAATATACATTTTCCTATTAACTGTTTATAATTTTTCAATTTGTCTATTTACATATACTCAGCTGTTTAATTGTGTTCTGTTATGTAGACCTACCACATTTATCATTTTGTTGCTTTGATTTTGTCAATTATGTTTATATAGTTGCATGGATATTAATATGCTGCTCTGATATAAGCATATAATTGTCCTACACGCAACCAAGATCTGCAGTCAGTAAAGAGTTATCCAGAATTCAAATCTATGGACAAGTATGACCCACATGGCCCTGATTTATTTGTTGGGGATAGCAAATGTTTGTCCAAAGGGAAGGATGAAAGGGTACATACCATTCAGCCTCCATTCGAATTTCTTAAAGAGTGCTCCCCCCCCCTTTCATCTTTGAGTGGATTATTTTTCACCTAAAAGGAAGTGAGACTTAGAGTAGCTCATTTGCATATAAAAGATCAAGAAAACAGCTGCCAGCCAAAAGCAACTGGCTGACAGAATGAAAACTGACTTTATACCTTTACCCAACCCACTCATTTGCATGGACCAAGAGGAGAAACAAAGATTTGGGAAATGTCAGCACTTTGAAGCTGCTGCACTTCTTGATTTCAATTCAATACCTAACCCTAAACACAGAATAGGTGTTGTCTCAGTCGAGCTGAGACCTATGAAGGACCTTAGCTTTAGAAGGCCAAAGTCTCCCACTGTATCCAGGGCCATCTCTAGTTGTCCTGACCTATATCCCTCCACTGGACCTAGCTGGGTCCAGAAGAGAAAATAAGATTAGTGCCTTTGCATAGCCTCCCTCATTTAAATCCAGTTTACTTGTATGCCTTTGTATAACCTCCCTGACTTCATGGGCCTCTACCAGAAGGAATGACAAACAATAACAATGACCCTGAACAAGATGCCCCTCCCAGGATAAGTTCTAACACTTCTAATCTTATCATCTGAGATGGCCATAGTGCTGAAAATAGAGGCCTATTTATAAGTCCCAGCTTTGACCTCACTATAAAATATACTCTGAGAATGGTTTTGATTATTTTTCAACGGCAAAGGAGAGAGGCAAGGAAAAATATAAGCCATGGTTTTAGGGAATTGGTGTGGCTGGAAACGGCCATAGCTCCAAAGTCTAGCATGCTGTGTCACAAGAACTTGTTCTATCAATATGTTACAAATGATTAGGTCATTCGAAAGTATCACAAGAAAGTATTAAATAATAGATATTGAATTTGGGAGAGATCACTTAACTCAGTCTATCATTTTCAATATGAGAAAGCTTGAGGTCTATAGACATTAAGTGATTTGTCTAAGGTTACTTGGATATTATACCAGGAAAAGTGAAACTGGAGTCATCTTGCTAACTCCATTACTATTTTTAATGAATGACTTAGATTGTCAGTCTTGTGGTATACTAGAAATAGCAGATTTGAAAGAAGACAACTTAGATACAACTTCTCACTTCTTCTACTTTATGACCTTTGACAAACTGCTTAACCTCTCTAGACTTGAGTATCATCATTTGCAGAATAAGAGGGTTGGACTGGATGCCTTTGTGATCTACGGTTTTATGTTCCTAATTCTACCATGGCTGTCACCTCAGCAAAAGGAAAAAAAAAAACAAACACAAAATAAAACACCATTTGAGTTTCTAGCCCAATGCAATAAAAGTTGAAATCTGTTCACCTCATAGCTTTGCCAGTTCTTTAAATATAGATGACTTCTACAAGCATTGTTGAACTGTATTAAACAAAGACCAATCTGTCTTAGAATTCTGGGTTGACCAAAACATACTTCAATGTACTTCAGAAATGACTCTATAAATTAATCTTTCTTCAAATAGAACTGCTTTAGAGAAGAGAAGCCAACCTTTTCCTAAAATGCTTCATAGTGTGGGCCAAAGGTTTCTTCCCAGGACTCTAAAAGGTTTGGAAATTTGATAAAACCTTTGTATTTCAATAATTTTAATTACAGTTCAAAAATATGTCAAGGAAAATGCACTTCCAATCTAGCTTATACCCTTTAGGCTTAATGCTACCCCTTCCCCCAATACAGGCACACACACACACACACACACACACACACACACACAAATATGCACACAATCCCTTTTAATTTATCTCCATAACCCATATTAAGAAACATTTTTACAGTACTATATAGCATATATTGTTTGATTTCAGGACCAAAAAGAGTCAATGATGAGAAAGAGTGAGTCTTCTTCTATACATAGAAAGGATCTTTAGTGTTTTATGAAGATCCCGGATGAAGTTTTTCAATAGGTGGAAAGCAGGGAAGTTAAGTGAATAGTACAGTTAAGTGAATAGTACTCCCAAAGGTTGCATTGCAGTTTTAAGATTCAGTAACTTAAGGTATTTTAGGACATCATGTATATCAAGAGGGAGTCCCAGTAGTGCTTAAAATATCCATAGAAGTGCATTAAGTGTTTGGCCAACTCTTAGTTATCCAGGCTAGATCACTATCAGGAGCGTGAAAAGAGCTTCTTATTTATTATTCTCAGTAGATAAATAGATATATGATAGATAGATAGATAGGTAGATAGGTAGATAGATAGATAGATAGGTAGATAGATAGATAGATAGATAGATAGATAGATAGATAGATAGATAGATAGATAGATAGGTAGGTAGGTAGGTAGGTAGGTAGGTAGGTAGATAGGTAGATAGATAGATAGATAGATAGATAGATAGATAGATAGATAGATAGATAGATAGATAGATAGATAGGTAGATAGGTAGATAGGTAGATAGGTAGATAGGTAGATAG
>NW_027185791.1:9096257-9140210 GCF_028583685.1 Petaurus breviceps papuanus | reverse complement strand
TAGATAGGTAGATAGGTAGATAGGTAGATAGGTAGATAGGTAGATAGGTAGATAGATAATATATCTATACTATACTATAGTACACTATACTCAGTATATTTGCTCAATTTATCTGGAAATTAGGAACCATCAGTTAGAGAACACAAAATGTTATATAATAAAACAGCTAAATTAAATACAATCAAGTATCAGAATGTTTGATACATGTTATGATTGGAACAGATTTTCCAGCATGAGAGAGAGTGCTATTGATGAAATTATCAGGAAAAGGTTCCCACAGAATAAAAGAGTTACACACTAGATCAAAGAGTTAGTATGCCTTCCATACAAAGCTCATATCCTTTTTTTGTACCCCAATTCAACCCATAATTTAAAGAACAGACTACTTCTTTCACAGTTCATATCACAAAGATGGACAAGAGGATTCCTAGAAGGTGAAGACTGTGTATAATTAATTTATGTTGCAGAGCAATGAGCTTGGCACAATCCGCAAGTGTGCTTACTGAATACTATTGTGAAATGAGGAGGTGGAGGACAGAGACAAGATGGTGGATGAGAAACAGCAACCCAGTTGAATTCTCCCAGAATTGCCATACAGAAAACTAAAATAACACCTCATAACATATTTTGAATCAGCAGAATCAACAAAAGTCCAGGGGAAAACATTTTTCCAACTTAAAAAATTTAGAACATCACCAGGGTGAAGACTTGTTCAGAGCACACACAGGGCAGCAGCAGCAGCACTGGGAGCTCTCAGCCCAGAGACAATAAGAGTCAGATTAGTCAGAAAGATATTGCATGGGACATGTTGATGGCACAGGGTACAACTGGCAGTGATTGGCAACTCGATTGTCCATACTCAGTTCTGGGTCATAGTTCCAAGGTAGATAAAAGTCACAAGGGATCCTGGACTAGCAAGTAGAGAGAAGCACTAGCAGGTCAGCTGCAGGAGAGCAAGGGAGCTGGTCACAGTTTCAAAGTCAAAAGGAGTACTAGTGCTTGTAACTGTAATACAGCAAGGGCCTTTTCTGGGTAAAGACCAGAGCAAAGACTCAGGAAGCAGTACCTAAACCTCTCCCCAGATCACACCAACTAGCGAGCACCAAGAACTTGAAGATCCCCAGCACTACCTCCAACAACAGTAGCATCCCACAAAAAATCACCCTGAAGCTTGGAAGAGTGCCACTCCACATGAAGGTGAGTAGAGCCAAAATTTTAACAGAAAGTCCAAAGCCAAAAAGTAGGCTGGAAAAATGAGCAAACAACAACAAATAGAATTTGACCATAGAAAGCTAGTACAGTAACAGGGAAGACAAAGACAAACTCAGAAGAATACACTAATGTGAAAACAGCTACAAGCAAAACCTCAAAAAAATGCTAATTGGATACAAGCTCAACAAGAATCACTGGAAGAGTTAAAGAAAGATGAGTGGTAGAGGAAAAAATGGGGAAAGAAATAAGAGTGACACAAGAAAAATATGAAAAGAGAATTAACAGCTTGATAAAAGAGGCACTAAAAATACTAAAGAAAAAAACACCTTAAAAATAGAATTGGCCTAATGGTAAAAGAGGCATAGTTCACTTTCACTGAAGAAAGTGAAGAAAGTTTCACTTTTACTGAAGAAAAGGATTCAAATGGGAAAAAAAGAGTCATCAAAACTCATTGAGGAAAAATAATTGCTTAAAAATAAGAATTGGGGAAGTGGAAATTAATGTCTTCCACAAGACACCATGAAACAAAAAGACAAAATCAAAAGAATTAAAAAATGGGAAAAAAAATGTGAAATAGCTCATTGGAAAACCAGCTGACCTGGAAAATAGACCAAAGAGAGATAATTTAAGAATTACTGGACTGCTTGAAAGTCATGATCAAAAGAAGAACCTAGACAGCATCTTTGAAGAAATTATCTGCCCCAGATTAATTGCCCCAATATCTTAGATTCAGATGGCAAAATTGAAATTGAAAAAATCCATTGATCACTTCCCAAAAGAGATCTCAAAATGAAAATTCCCAAGAATATTATAACTAAATCTCAGAACCCCCAGGTGATGGAGAAAATATTACAAGCAGTGGGAAAGAAAGAAATTCAAATATCATGGAGCTATAGTAAGAGTCTTACTTATACTTACTTATAGTAAGTAAATAATATTTAGCGATTTTCACATTAAAGGAGTGGAGGATTTGAAATGTGATATTCTGGCAGTCAAAGGAAGTAGAATTACAAACAAGTAAAACCTACCCAGAAAAACTGAGTATGATACTTCTGGGGGGGGGGGAGAGAATAGAGGATATTCAAGCATTCCTAATGAAAAGACCACAGTGGAATAGAAAATTTAATATTCAAACACAAGACTCAAGAGAACCATAAAAAGGTAAACATGGAAGAAAAATCATAAAGGACTCAATAAAGTTAAACTATTTACATCCCTATATGGGAAGATGATACATGTAACTCCTAAGAACTATATCTTTATTAGGGCAGTTAAAAGGAGTTTACATAGACAGAAGGCATGGATTGATTTTGTTGGAATTATCTCCAAAAAACTAAATATTGAAAGAGTGAGAAAGAAAGCTACACTGGGAAAAGGGTGAAGGGAGAGGTATGATGAGGAAAATTTTCTCACATAAAAGAGGCATGCAACAAAGAGTATTTATAGTGGAAGGGAAAATAGAAGGCAATGCTTAAATCCCATTCTCATCAGAATTGTTTCAAAGAGAGAATACCATATATACATGCTCAGTTGTGTGTAGAAATGTAACTTATCCACTAGGTAAATAAGAGGGGAAGGGGATAAGAAAAAGGAGGGGGGTTGATAAAAAGGAGAGAAGATTAAGGTAGCCTGTGTTTAGAAGCAAAGTAGACTTTAAAGAAGGTACAGGATAAAAAGAGACCAAGAAAAAGAAACAGAAGAAAATGGGGAGGAGGGAAATATATAGTTACGAATAATTGTGAATGTGAATTTGGATGAGATGATCCATAAAATGGAAGTGGATAGAAAAATGGATTGGAAAGTCAAATCCAATAATTTGTTGTCCATAAGAGACACACTTGAAATAGAAAAACACACAGAGAGTTAAAATTAAAGACTGGAGCAGAATCTAATATGCTTCAGGTGAGCTAAAAGTCAGAGATATCATGTCAGAGATGATCATGATCTCAGTCAAAAATAAAAGCAAAAATAGACCTAGTTAAAAAGGATAATCAGGGAAACTGCATTTTGACAAAAAGTACTACAGTCAATGAAGCAATATAAAAAGAAATTTTTACAGCAAGTTTCTCTGATAAAGGTCTCATTTTTTCAAATATATAGGGAATTGAGACAAATTTACAAAAATAAGAGCCATTCCCCAATCAATAAATGGTCAAAAGGATATAAACAGCATTTTTCAGAAGAAGAAATAAAAGCTATCTATAGTCATTAAAAATCCTCTAAATCACCATTGATTAGAGAAATACCCATTATAAAAGCACTCTGAGTTACTGTTTCATATCTATCAGAAATAAAAGTACTATAGAGGATGAGGGAAACTAGGCACACTAATGAATCACTGATGTAGTAGTGAACTGGTCCAACCCTTCTGGACAACCATTTGGAACTGTGCCCAAAGGGCTATGAAACTGTGCCTACCCTTTGATGCAATAATACCACTACTACATCTGTACCCCAAAGATCAAAGATCTTTGCAGAAAAATATTCATATAATTTGCTTTCTGTGTGTGTATGGTGGCAAATGATTGGGAATCAAGAGGATACTCAGCAACTGGGAAATGACTGAACAAGTTGTATATAATTGCAATGGAATACTATTGTGTTATAAGAATTGATGGCAGGAGTGGTTCAGGGGAAAAAAACGTGGCAAGACATAAAAACTGATGTGAAAAAATGAGTATAAACTGTGAAAGATTTGGCTACTTTGATCAGTACAATGATACAAGACAATTGAGAAAGATTCATGCTGAAAAATTGCTATCCACTTTCAGAGAGAGAACTGATGAACTTTGAGTTCACACTGATGTATAATTTTCTCACTTTTTTTGGTTCTTTGGCAATATATAGAAACATGTGTTGAATAATTTCACATACATGACTAATATTATTTTTCTTGTCTTCTCAGTGGGTGGGGAAGGGATCTGGAAGGGAGGAAGAGCATTTGGAAATCAAAAATTAAAAAGAAAAGAATGGGTTTTTAAAAATATTTTTAAAAAAGAAAGACAGAAAAATGAAGAGGTTGAAGAAACAGGCAGGGTGGCTACGCCAGACGCTAAGGGCTATTATAAGGAGTGTGTTGTTTGGGGACTATCTCTACTTATGTATTACTGAATTAGACCTACAAGATTTCAAGGACACAATTTCAAAGACATGACGAAAACCATTATTACTAGCAACCAAAAGAGGATAACTGAAAAATATAGCTCTGGCTGTTACCATGACATCCTCATTATTATTGCTTTTCAGTAACATTTTAAGCCATAGTTCTCTGAGAGTGTTTCCTGCATTACTCCATAAATTGCAGGCCATCAAAGAAAGCATGTGCTCAACCCTCAGAGATATTTGGAACATAAAAGCTGCCAGAGAAGCACAGCAGCACCAGCAGGCCCCATAGAGACATAACAAGTAGTGTCATGGCTAGGAAATGATCAGTAGATCTCAAGTTTAGCAACTCTTAAATCAACCCAGGGCTGAAAGTTTGGAAAGAAACCCAGGTGTCCTAGAGAAGGCAATTAGAGAAATAATGCTCCACCTGCCTCTTTGCCCTGGAATATTTTATCCTGGTTCTCCATTATCTAGTTCTTAATTAAGAACTAGAGTCTGAGTTATGTATTTGTGTCTAATGCCAATTGCAAAGGATTCTTTATAGCTATGTCCCTGTTATAGATCCATATCTGAGTATGGCCATGTATTCCCGTTCATGGAGAAATATATTAGTATGTATTAGTTAAACCCAGTTCAAAAAAATGTTTTGAAAAATAGTTCCACTAAATAATAACAAAATCTATCGTTTGTATAGCACTTACTAAGTGTCATGCAATGTGCTAAGCGCATTAATGATTATCTCATTTGTTCCCCACAACAATTCTGGAAGGCAGGTGCTATTATTATCCCCCTTTACAACTAGTAAGTGTCTGATGCCAGATTTAAACTCAGGTCTGCCTTAAGGACTTCCTTGAATCTTCCAGGACTGAAGGCCCAGTCCTCTATTCACTACCCCATGTTGGTTTACATGTTTAGTTCTGTGGGAGGGAATAGTAAGGAAGCAGAAGACAGTAGCTGCCCTCCAATACCTTACCATCTAATTAGAGGTCCAAGACATAGTTGTAACAACAATGTTACTTGCAGCTTCTGTGAGGGTGTAAGGCCAATAACACCAGCACACAGAAAAGCTGTTGGCACAGGTTCTTTGATCTCCTTTTCTTTTTTTTTTTTTTTGAGGGCAATTGGGGTTAAGTAACTTGCCCAAGGTTACACGGCTTGATCTCCTTTTCTAATGGAAAGCGACTCAAAAGGGGTCAACAATCTCACTTTAATCAAACATATACATCATTTACTTAGTTCAAGGGGAAAAGTCAGCACCCTGAACTTCAGAGAAAATATAAACATAAATTACACAGAAATAATAGCATAAGGACCAACAGACAGAGCTTCTAACCATCTGACCAAATAATACATACATCACAAATCAACAGACACATTCAACTGTCTGACCATTACCTATACACATAGTTACCAGAAAGAGAAGCACCAACATCTGGGTTTTCAGAGTCAGGGGGCTCCTTCACAGATACCCAGAGCCTCATGTGGCCAAATCACATGAACACTCTTCCAAAAAGTGAGCCCCAAAGGAAAATGCTAACCTCAGTGTATATATACACTTCTTCAGGGTCAGAGGACATCACAACCCTCATGACCCACTGCCTAATTACAAAGTAAGAAAAGATGTGGGCTTTCCTAAAAAAAAAGCCTTCCCCTAATCAAGCTTCTCTTGCTGGGCTCCATGTGAAGCCTGTAATGGGTGGGGAAGATCTTTAATTCCCATTAACATTACAATGGTACACACACTAAACAGAACTTTATTATAATTAAATAATGTATGTGAAAACTTTTTGTAAACTATGCATCACTAAATCAGTGAAAAATGTTAGTGGTAATAACAATGACTGTCCAAATAAATGAGACAGATGCATGCTATCAGAGACCTGAGGAGGAAGTGAACAATAGGACCTAAAAAAGCCACAGAAAACTTCATGAAAATAAGGGTTTGAGCTCAGTCTTAAGGACAGATAGAATTTAGATCAACTTTAAGAAGAGAAAGTACAAATAGAATTAGAAATTAGCATGGTGTGTTTATGGGACAGTGATTATAATAATATTACCATTTTACGTAGCACTTTTAAACTATGCAAAATGTTTTTCAGGTAACTAGATTTTGTTGGGATTATTTTTTAAACTGCTAGCATATTATCGATGTTTTACGCACATTAAAACTGAGATGATTAAAAACTCAAAAATGTGGTCTGCTTGTAGGTGTTTAATGGGAAAAGATAAGCCTGACTAAAACAGAGTGTTCATGCAGAATAAAAATTAAATAGAAATTTGGGTGCTTAAGATGGACCCAAATCATGGACAACCTTAAATGGCAAAATACAGACCTAGAATCATATCTGATAGTCAGCAGTTATTGGGGCATTTCTATATGAATAAAATAAAGCTAACACATGGAATGTTTTCAAAAGCATACTAAAAAATTTCCCAAGATCCAAACTACTAGGCAGAGTTCACAGTGAGGCAACTATAGCTTAGTTTAAGAAAAAAAAAAAAGAGCACCAGATTAAGAGGCAGAACGCATGGATTGAAATGCCAGCTTCATCTCTTACCATCTATGTAACCTTAACCAAGTCATTTAACCTCTGTGAGACTCAGTTTCCCCAAGTGCAAAAAGAGGGAATTAAACTAAATGACATACAAGGTCCCTTCCAGTTGTGAATCTACAATGCCCTAATTGCAAAGGTATATATAAATGTCAGTGATTATTTTTATTACTATTCCCACTAACATTTTGAAAATATGAAAAGTGAAAGTTACCTTAAAAATCACTAGGCAGATGTTCATATGCTCCCTAGAATAATCTGATCCAGAGGATGCTTGTTTCTTCATAATGTAAAATATTACTTTTCTTGCCAAAGGAAATATCTAGCAAAAACTTTCCTTAGCTCAAGTTACACTATTAACCACAACAATATTTTTGGGATGATGATGATGATAATAATAATTATAATAATAATAATAACAGTTGATATTTATACTGAATTTGAAGGTTTGCAAAGCCTTTACATATATGTTTTTTTCTCATTTGATCTTTGCAACAGCTGTGTGAAGCAGGTTAAAAAATAGATGGTAGCTAATAGGAGCTCAGGTGGAAGGAGTTAGTTATTTGGGGGCAGTTTATGAAGTAAAATAGCATCATCTAATTTATCTCCAGTAATAGCTCTTAGGAGAGGAGAGCAAACAGTACAAAAGAAGTGCATTATGTGTAATGCTTTGCTTCACAGAATGCTTTGGCTCATTTTCTTGCTGCCTGAGTATGCTGCAAATGAGAAAGTGCCAAGCGGACATCTTTGCCTCTGATTTATAGGAAAGGTCAGTTAATCCCAAGTAGGCATTTTTCTAAATATCAAGGTCTCCCACTATGTGTTTCCTCAGTTTAGCTAAAGATCATAGGAAGGTAGTACCAGCAACATTATCAGGGTTAGAGAATAAGACGTAATGTTCTGATGACTTGTATTCAATGTGATTTTACCTGTAATACATCTCGGGGTCATTCAGGTCGTTTATCTGCAGCACTGGTCTAGCTTTCACAGAAAGTAACTCATTCTAACAATATTAGCTAAAATTTAAATATACCAGAAATATATTTTATATGCATGTAGCGATGACGGTAGATAATAAAATACTGAATACAATGCATATTCATAATAATAGTAATTTGATGGAATAGTCAAAGAAAGACACTAGACTGTGCAAAGTACAACATGAGGACACTATGAAAAGACTGCCCTTTTTATTATCGTTATTGGCTTCCAAATCTGAAAATATTGGCACATCATCTTTGTACATGGTAAAAATACTAGAATCTAGAAATGCCATACAAAGCAAGTTATATTAATTGTATATAATGGGCACTGTCAGCTTTCTAATACCCAAGGACATGATTTGCAATTACACAGTACCTGAAGGGCAGAAAATAGCAGAGGGAGAGATTCAATACAATTATCATCCTTAGAGCAGATGGGGGGAGGCTAGCTAGGAGAGATTACATCACCTCCACTGGTATTAGGAAATAAATGGAGCAGAAGCAAAGATATTTTTACATGTGTTCAGGTAAACATGTGTCAACAGGCACATAGTATATAAATTGTTTTAAAAAAAAAAAAACCTTCCTTTTGTCCTCCAAAAAAATCCTCGAAGTGTCTAGAACCTAACATTCCATAACATTTTCTATATTAAAATAGTATATCAAAGCTGCCAAGAGACAAAGGTGAAAGTAGAAGGTCACCGGAGATCTTTACCGTTATATTCTTCTTTGCCAAGTAGCAAAGTTATCCAAAGAGTAGTATCCTCAGGTAAGAGTATTATGTGAGGGATTGATCGCCTGGTTTGATCTGAATGGATTTCTGAAGCACAAACAAAGATCACATAGAGGTTACTACACACAGGCTTACATCTCTCACTCATCAAAAAAAAAAGGTTGCAAACCTACTCTATGCGACCCCAATGTGTCTCTAACTGAATTTATCTGCATTCATCATTATTCCTAATTCAGGGTCTTATAGTGACTTTTCAATTCTAATGACTATTCCTACATAATATTGAACTGAATCAATTTTAAAAGTCAAATTTTACGACAGTGCTTCCCAAAACAATACTTTATCCTTTCAAATATCTTCAATCCCCTGCAACCTCTTCATCCTATTCCATCAAATAAGCTATTCTCTGTAATTCTGCTGAAAATACCATTTATCTAGGTTTGACATACCTACTCAACTTGTAAATTATCTAACATAAGGGACCTGCTCTGAAAAGAATCTTGCCTTTTATGAGTGTATATAGATTCGTTTTTAATATCAATTCTGTAAGTCTATTAATTTGGGGTATCATTTGATCTTGTCATTTTTAGAGTAATTTTCTATTGTACCCACCATTAATGAAGTTACTTGAGGCCATTCTTCTGGTAACATGTCCCAGTCCAACTAAGTATCTTTCAAATGTGGGATTACATTCTGCAGTAGGTTGTGCAATAACTCAGGTATGACTGAACCATTCATCTACAAAGGGCTGCCAGAAGAAGTTTAAGACTGCCTTTCTAGGCTAAGGTGACCCATAGATACAACTGAATAAACAGGATTTTTTATACAGCTTCAAGTAACATCAGTTAACAAGAATCCCAACTCTAATACCAGTTAGTTCACAGCATTAAAAAATGGTCCAGTTAAGTACAATCAATCATGGGACAACATTAATGTTTGGCCAATCATAAGGAAAATCAGATGCCATCTAACTAGATTTGTGTGGGAACACACCTGAGTGAAATCATGTGTCTGCAGAGAAAAACAAGTAACACCAGTTTGAGGGCCAGATGTAGGATAAAATCACAGAGAGACAATTCCAGGAATACATTGAAGAGTTAGATTGACCACAGTACAGGACACTCACATTAAGTGAGTAGACTTTTCAAGCAGGAAGTTCAATGTCTTCATTTTACTGTAATGAAAACTGAGACCCAGAGATGTAGGATGACTTGTCCAAAGTCACTTATCTCATAACACTAACTCTAAAGAATTTCAGTCCCTCGTACCTATAGTGCATATGTTTATCCTTCCAAATGCTATTTTTTTTCTCATTTTCTTTTTGCCAACTGGTAACTTATAAATAGGGAAGCTAGGTGCTCATTGGATGGAGTGCTAGACCTGGAGTCAGGAACACTCATCTTCCTGAGTTCAAATGTGACCTGATACGTATTAGCTGTGTGACGTTGGGCAAGTCACTTAACCTTTTTTGCCTCTGTTTCTTCATTTGAAGATGAAATGGAGAAGGAAATGACAAACCACTCCAGTATCTTTACAAAGAAAACCCGAAAGGGGGGTCATAAAGAGTAAACATAACTGAGAAGGACTGAACACTGTCAATTTATAAATACTTTTTTTCAAAATATCAGAAATGGAATGGATTGTAAATACCATCAACTCCATTCCATCTTCCCTAAACATAAATCCCAACTGCAACTTACTCCAAAAGTAGTCATTTAGGTTTTGTCTGAATGTCAACAATAAGAAGGGAACTATTACCTCCAATAACAAGTCATTACATTTCTAAACAGCTCAAATATTGGGAAATTTTTCATTTATGTCAAGCATAAATATGTATTTTTGAAACATCTAACCACTGTTTCTGTTATACTTTCTGTGACCAATCAGGATAAGTCTAACAATCCCACATCCACGTGACAATACTTCAAATATTGGAAAACAGCTATCAGGTACTCCCTAAGTCTTCTATTGTGTAGGCTAAATTCCCCTATTTCCTCCAAATAACCTTCCAGTGTTATAAACTTAAAGCCCATCATTATACTGTGTGCCTTCTCAAATTGCTCAGTAGTTAATCAATATTCAGGTTTACCAATGTTCCAATTCATGAGTTGTTTCAATCAATTTTTATGATAATTTATTTCAGAAATCTCTTTAACTATCCATCTTATAGTTTATACATATATACTAAAAAACATCCTAATAAGATTCTACCTCATGAGCTCTCTAATATCTCTTTTCATTGAATTTGGTCCTTAAAGGAATTCCAAAATTTTGGTGACATAACTTACCACCTACCAAAATTCTGCTGCATCAATGAAAAATAAAGTGTAGAAAATTATATCATACTAAGAGCAAGGTTAGAGTTAGGTATCCAATCACTGAATTGAAAATATGAAGATTCATACATTAAAAATATATGAAAATTTGTACATTAAGTTTCCAGAGGAGAATACACATATGTCTACACACCAGGATTTCTTTGGTGTTTTTTAATGGACAAAAAATAGTCTTCAGGTTAGAAGCAGCTAAGTGGTACAGTGGATACCTCTAGGTATCTTAGACCTTAGGGTCTAAGTGGACCCTAGAACCTAGGGTTATGAACACCTGAGTTCAAATCTAGCCTCAGATACTTACTAGCTCTGTGACGCTGGGCAAGTCATTTAAATTCTCTCATTTACCCATTTCTAAAATAATGATAATAATAGCATGTACTTCACAAGGTTACTTCCAGGATCCAATGAGTTAACGTATAGATATTGTTTCACAAAGTGTTATATATATATATATATATATATATATATATATATATGTATGTATGTATATTCTAGCTATTATGATCGTCAAGTTCATCAGCATTATCACAATCTTGCACCTTCTCCTCAAATTCTTTTTATATAGTCTGTGGTCTAGAAAAAGTGGCATTCTTTCTTTTCCTTAGACAAAGCATTCCATCTCCTGTCTCTACTAGGCCTTCAAGGGTCTAACCTCAATGCCTGTGATAGTCTCTGTCCTCATCTTCACCTTCTGGAATTCCTAGCTTCCCTCAAAGCTCAACTCCAGCACCATCTTCTTCATGAAGGCTTTCCTGAAAAATGGCTCAGATGCTAATTCCTCACACCATTACCTTATACATATTTTGTACATGTTTTAAATATATTTATTTATTTATATGTGTACATAAGGTTTTCCCTAAGAGAATACAAGTTGTTCAAAGGCAGAGACTGTTTCTTGTATATTTTTATCCTCAGTACCTAGCTCCTGATCTTTGTTTTTATGTTTGTGTGTATCTCGTTTCCTATTCCTCCTGCCTCTTCTACTTGACTTCTACCCACTAACTCACCCTCTTATTGCTTGTCTACCCCCCTCCAAGGATCCCTACCCTATCCTCACATTTCCATAAATCTAAATACCCTTCTATACCCACCTTTTACCTATTCTTTCACCCTCCCCTCTAAAGATCCATCTCTTGTCCTCTTCCCCTTCCTATCTCCTTACCATTTTATTTCTTCTGAATTTAGAAGACTTTCATACATACATACATACATATATATATATATATATGTTCCCTCTTAAACTCACTGCCAATGAAAGTAGGTTACCAGAATTACCAGCCCTCCTCCCCATCTAATCTTTCTGTATCAATTCTTCCTCTTGCACCTCATTTATATAAAATATTTACTCTTTTTAGCTATTCCTAAATGGTTTTACTTTTTAAATTCATATCATGCTCAGGTTAATTCCAATCTTTCTTATGAGCTACTCAATAATAATCTCAGACACACATTTTGTATTTTACATATATAAAAAATAAAGGGTCTGCCCTTGTTGAATCTTTTGTAATCAGTCTTTGGTATGTACCTTATGTTTCTCTTGGATCTTGTATGTCAAATATTCTATTAAGTTCATCTTTGTTTGTTTTTGTTTTTTGCTTTTTTATAACAAAGTCTTGAAAGTCTGACACTTGATCAAATGCCCTTTCTTCTCATTCAGGATTATGCTTAAGTTTTCTGGGTATAATATTTTTGGCCAAAGCCCTAGTTCTTTTGCTCTTCAATATATAGTGTTCCAAGACCTGTGGTCCTCTAATGTCTCAGCTGATAGGTCTTGTGTGATTCTATTTGTGACACCTTCATATTTAAATTGCTATATCATTGTTGATTTTAATATTTTATCCTTGATTCAGGGGTTTCAGAATTTGACTATAATATTCTTATGAATTTTCCTCATAGGATCTCTTTTACAGTGGATTATTTTTTTCTATTTCTACTTTCCCCCTTTTTCTAATGCTTCAGGACAATTTTCTTTAATTATTTCTCGTATTATTGTATCAAGATTCTTT
Source organism: Petaurus breviceps papuanus (assembly GCF_028583685.1). NCBI lineage: Eukaryota > Metazoa > Chordata > Mammalia > Diprotodontia > Petauridae > Petaurus > Petaurus breviceps. Next base: position 9,127,286 of record NW_027185791.1, on the reverse strand, counting down.
CTTTGATCATAACTTTCAATTTGTCTGATTATTTTTATGTTTTCTCTTCTTGAACTATCTTCCAGATCTGTTGTTTTTCTTATAAGATGTTTCATTTTCTCTTCTATTTTTTAAATAGTCATATATTACTTAATTATTTCTTGATCTCTTGTAATTTTTCAGCTTCACCTTGCCTAACTCTAATTTTCAAGGTGTCACTTTCTTTCTTAAGATTCTGGATCTCTTTATCACCAGAGCAATATTCACAGCACTGACAGGAACTATGAATATACTGGCATAGCTCTGAATCACAAAATGTAACAGACTCCCCATATACAGAACAGAAGCAAAACATTTATTCGGACACCAGAAAACCAGATCCCAACATGAGAAAACCTAATCCCAACACCAGAAAGCTAAATCCATCAAAGCAAAAAAGAAGTTAATACACCCTATTACTGCAGGAAGCAACACCATACCTAGCTGTCTAATTGCCTGCATCCTCTCCTCCCTCCTTTCTAACTGCTCTGACTTCCAGTTTCCTGTTTCACCTGTTCAGCAAACTGCTCCCTCCACAGGTTCCATGTGATTACATCTGGCATATTAATGGACAGGGAAGATCTTCAAATTCCCATTACCATCACATTCTCCTAATGAGGGTGGGTGGGAAGGAAAGAAGGGAGAGAATTTGGAACTCAAAGTTTTAAAAACAAATGTTAAAAATTGTTTTTGCCTCCAACTGGAAAATAAGATATACAGGCAATGAGGCATAGAAATCTATCTTGCCCTGCATGAAAATAGAAGGGAAAGGGATAAGGTGGGGTAGGGGAATAGAAGAAAGGGCAGACTTCGAGAAGGAGTAATCAGAATGCATGCTATCTCAGGGTGGAGGGGGGAGAGATGGGGAGAAAATCTGGAACTCAAAATCTTGTGGAATTGAATGTTGAAAACTAATAGGAAGGAAGGAAGGAAGGAAGGAAGGAAGGAAGGAAGGAAGGAAGGAAGGAAGGAAGGAAGGAAGGAAGGAAGGAAGGAAGGAAGGAAGGAAGGAGAGTTTTAAAAAGAAGATTCTGGATCTCCTTTTCTAATTGGTTGACTTTCTTTTCACAATCTTTTTGTTTTTCTTAGATTATTCTTATTTTTTTAATTGTTCATACATCTCTTTCATTTGACTTTTAAAGAACTTCTCTGAATTCTTTTTGAGCAGGTGATTGCCATTATTCTTTGGGATAGAAGGGGGTTTCTTTGCTTCAAAATCCTCCTCTGAAGATGAAGCCCAGTCTTTTCTGTTCTAATAAAGGCTTCCTCTGGTTGGATTCTTTCACCTTTGCCTGCATTTTTTTTTTGTGGTAATAGATTAATTTTTGTAATCATCTCTGGGACTGGGGTTTGAGGGATGCTGCCTCTTGCCCCAGATCTTCAGTTCTCTTCTCTCCCCTGGAACCAAAACCAAACTTCCAACCTCTGAGAAGTGCCCACAACCCCATTTCTGCCCCACGGCTTATGCCCTCCCCAGGTATGTTCTGGTTCCTTCTCATCCTGAGCTCTTCACCACACAGCTGGCATTCTTTTTCAGAAGAGGGTCCATCAATCTTCTCAGACTCAGACATCCAAGTCCCTTCACTGTCCGGGGACTGGGGGTGAGGAGGGGGGCAGTTCCCGTGCCTGGGACCGAGGCAGCCCCTCAAACCAACAATCCCAGGGCATGCTGCTTGCTGTCAAAGTGGACCTTAGCCTGGAGGTGTTTGCTTGTGATAGGGATCAAGTCTCGTCCTGGGATTTTCCTTCTGATCTTCTCTAATTGTCCCAGGAAGATCCCTGTCGTGCTTCTAGTCTTAATTCATTTTACCCGCACTTTCTTCACTCTAAGGTGCTATTTTAACTCTTTCGTAAGAGCTTGGAACTTTCTGACCTACTCTGCCATCTTCCCAGAATCCTCTCCCTCAGTGCCTAGTACAGTGCTTGGTCATAATAGATGTTTTTTGATTCATTGATTGATACAAACTGTATAGCAAAGGACAACTCCACAAAATGAAATAAATAACAAGGGAAAATGGGGGGGGGGGGTAACAGGGAGTGGGGGTAGAGGGAGCAATAAGCCTTTTTATCATGCTTAGTTGTGTGCCAGGTTGAGTGCTAAGCACTTTTACAAATATTATCGCATCTGATCCTCACCATAACCCTGCAAAGCTGGTGCTATAATACCCATATACAGTTAAAAAAAAAAAAAGACAAACATAAGACTTGCCCAGGGTCAGACAGCTAGTAAATCTGAAGCTGAAGCTGAATTCGAATTCAGATGTTCCTGACTCCAGACCCAGAAATGTATCCACTCTGGTACCAGCTGTTTAACGTTAATGTTGTTTAGAATTATTTCATAACATAGGCAAGATTTTCTGGACATATTAAAAAAACACTAACATTAACAATAGTAAAAATAACATTTTTTTTTGCATCAAAGGATACCTCTTTTCAGATACCTGTAACATTTCTTTTTTACAACTAGTCTTACAAATTAGGGTACAAGAATAAGCTTCGTAACCTATGCACTTATTCTTTCTTGTTGAGGTGAACATTTCCCATACATTCCCCAGAGTAAAAATGGCTTAAAGTGCCCACTGGGATGGAAGAAGCCAGAACAGATACAGAGCTACTATGTCCACACTCTTAGTGCTAAAGGGTAGCCTGTGGGCACAGTGAGAAAGCCAAACTGTGAAGGAATAGGATATTAATGGGATTCAAACTCTAACTTAGAACATCCATTCAGGTCATTCAAGTAGGTACTCATCAGGAATCTATTTAGGAAACATAAATCTTGATAAAAATTATTTTCTGTCTTTAAGGTGTCAGGAGATATGGAAACCAGAAATGAGACCAGTGGAGTATTCAAAAAGTACAATTAGTTCTGTTATCTTTTCTCTTTTTTCCTTTCTTTTCTTTATTAATGAACAAAAAACTACCTTGTCTCCCTCCTACCACCCTCCATTAGAAAAAAGAAAGACAAAAACACTATCCTTGTAACAAGTAAGGATAATCCTTATATCGATCAAATAACCATGGACATATCTGGCTATATCTGTCTGAATTATTTGGTCTGAATGGTTTATTACAGGCTAGCTTTTTCTGGTGATTTTACGTGTGTGTGATGTCAATTAAATAAAAGGAATGAAAATGTAAAATGAAAATATCAGCCCCTGCTGCGTTTAATCTCATTAGTGCAAAGTCAAATAATTAGTCCTAAAAAGGACTCTTAACAGGCTGTTAAGACAGCATTAAACTTGCAAGTGTCTTTTGCCTCCACATTAAGATAAATGAATCACAATTGCTCACTGTAGCTTAGAAACCCTAGGCATTCCTGGTAAAGAACAGAGAAGTTATCATTGCCTGTTCTGACCCACTTATTGTCACTCTCCAAAGGAACAGCTGTGAGACTACCATGCGTGACACATCAGAATCTTAAATCCACAACATAAAATTATCATGTCACATCTTTTAAGGACAAATGTCATGCGCACCTGGATTGACTTATGAAATCCAGTAGACACATATTTTACACCAGCCTCATGGTTTACATACCTTCAGACATCCAACTCTCCTCTTTCAGATTAATTCAGTTCAGTCAGTTAAATTTGGCATGAATTGCTTTGAGAATTAGGTAGTTCTCAGGGAAAAAAATAAAGCAGAGAAAGAAAATGGTTGTCCAAGTTAAGCAGGAAAGTGATTTAAGATGAGGGATTTAAAGAAATCTGGGAAATACCAGCAGAACACTAGCCAATAGGCCTCTGATTTAATATCATATTTTCAGTTCCTATGTGAAGAACATAAAATGTAATCAATTAAAAAAGTTCTTCTCCTGGGTGGCTAGGTGGGGCACCGAATAGAGCACTGGCTCTGGTGTGTCGAGGTCTTGAGTTTAAATCTGGCTTGAACCACAAACTTACTAGCCATGTGACCTTGGGCAAGTCAATTAACCACAATTTCCCTGCCTGGCCCTGTCCAAAAAGCAAAAAAAAAAAAAAAGGTTCTTATGCCTTGTTTTTTTCAACAGTCATTTCCCTATATGTAACCTCCAACCCCACTTCCCACAATCAAACTTTTCCTTATAATTAAAAAAAAAGTTAAACAAAATTAGTCAAGAACAGAACATGGTCCCACCTGAAGCAAATCAATTTAAAAAACAATCAAATCACTCTGCAAAGGGTAGTCAGCATTGCAAAAAAAAAAAATATATATATATATATATATATATTCATGGTAGATTTCTTTCAAAAGTACATTTCTATAACTCTATTTGTCATCTATGACAAATAAAGAATTAAAATTTAAAGTAAACTGAAGGGCAACAATCAAAAAAAAATGATGGAAGGTTAAGTGACTACAACAGCTTTGAGTCAATGACTTGGGTTCAAGAAGCAACAAAAAATACATTATTGAGGACATTTATGACCAGAAAGGGAAATGGAACAGTCTTGTCATCCCACAAGAATGAAACAAGAGTAGACTGAATGGTATTGTTTCTCTCGAGATATTTAAAAGAATAAGGGCAAGACTTACAGCATTTAAGCATATTAAGTAGAATCTGATGGGAGATTTATAGAAAACTACAGGCAAAAATTTAGGATGAGAAGGCATGGAAGGGTTTTCCTTTGCATTTGAGGAGAAAAAATCCACACAATTAAAAGCACAGTTTGACCACAATAAGAATGTACATCCAGTAAGAACTATAACAATATTGCAGAACAGGAAACTGATTAAACAAAATACAAGTTAGGTAATTTTTTTAAGATTACAAAGCCACGTAGTGGTAGAGGCTGTCTTCGGAGTGCAGGTGTATGAATTCTTTATATTAACTTGCATGATGGGATGATTTTGAAGTCATAGAATACCCATTCAGATTAGACCTGTGTGGTCTTGGGCAATTTACAAGATTGTTTTGAGACTCAGTTTTCCCACCTGAAAATGAGAGTATTGGGCTACATGAAGACATGGAAAGGGGAAAGGGAATAATACATTATAAAGCAGCTGTAATATGGCAGGCCCCTGTGTTACATACCCTACAAATATGATCTCATTTTATCAGAAGGTTTCTGAGTCCTTTGTAGTGAAAAATCTCTAACTCCGTTATTCTTTTTATAACACCAGTGAGCTCTGGCCAACCAGAAGTGTGATAAATGGGCATAGATATACATACATATACAGATTTTTATATAAATGTATATTTACATGCATGTGTACACATAGCTATATACATAAACATATATGCACACGTGCATGTACATACATATACACTTGCATGAAACATACTTACCTATAATATTTATTTTAAGGTAACATTTCATCTGAGAGATAGGATGATGGCCTGTCTGTGCCACTGTTACATAATTTGGCAATATTCTACCAGTATCTTTTGTGAGTAGACTGAGAGAAATTATTATTTCTGTCTTGTATTAATAAGCAATTATTGAATCAGAACCAAGGTTTCCCCCCCTTTCTATTTCCTCATCCAGAAATCAATCATTTTGGGAAATCTTGCCCACAAACTTCCCCAAGCTGAGATCTGATCACACGGGAAAAGGAAGCTTAATTTGGGGCTAATGGGAGGGTGCTAGCTCATTCTGTTTACTCAGAGGGTTCTGGGACAAGGTGGATTCTCCACTTTGTCAGACAAGTAGCATGGAAATCCAGGCGCTTCTCTGACCAAGATCCAGCTCCCGTAACCCAGAACCTCATTGTGAAATAACCCCCCTCCCATTAAAACATGCATTCTCTCGTTGCTTTTTAACCAGTCACAGTTGATGGCCTCCACCAGGAACATCTACTCTTCCAAAGGCATATAAACTATGAACCCACTGCCTTGAATTGGTCTAAGACACATGGAGAAGTAACCATCCTTTTATTAAAAATTAATAAAATGACTAAACTATATCTCAAGCTTTTAAAATGTCCTAACTCATAGGAAACAACTGATTGCCTTTCATGAAATCTTTCATCAGCCTTCTCTTACTGCTCATGTTAACCGTGGAACATGTTAGAAAAGGTTGCCAACTTTAATTTAAAGTTAAATACACTTACTTTCCTTTAAAATTAAGTGCACTTACCCCACTCATAATTATACATGTACTTCTCTCCTCTCATCAGACACCTCACTCATCTCTCACATACATGCATCAAGTGTCACATGTTACACGTGTGTCGCACATGCCTCTCACACACAGGCAGCTGTGCTGCTACTCTCATCCCCACAAGGACTCAGGCTTGCTCCTCTCCTACCCTCCCCTATTCTCCCTGGCCAATCCCCACCTCCACCCCTGTCTCCCCGCCTTTGTCCCTCCCCCCCCCCAAGTCTAGCTTAGCTAAGGACTACTTTAGGCCCCCTCCCAGCCTAGCCCCTTCCCTCCATTCTCCACCCCTTTCCTCAGGCGAGCAGGTGTATATGCAAAGGAAGCCACGCCTTGTACATTGGCTAGGGTCCTGACTGTAGGGACTATAGTGGGGTCCTCCCTGGCTCCTGGAGCCCACCTAGTTCAGCCCTGCCCTGTCCCATTGTGATGGTAATGGAAATTAAAGATTCCCCTGTATTGGCTTGGTTTTCAAATTGATTGTGTTAAAACCCAGAGCTTGTTAATCCCACCTGTGGGATGGACTTTTTGATGTGAAAAGAAAGTCCTGAACTGGGAGGAGCTGGTGACGTAGATTTGGAGAGACAAGAGAGAGGCGGAAGATCTTTTTTTTGGAAGCAGCACCTCGTGGAGAGAGAGAGACCAAGAGAATTGCTGGTGGCTGCTTTGAATTGCCCTGGACTTTTGAGACCTGCCCCCTGAGCTGCCAAGGACTGAGGAGACATGGCTGTTTTGCTGGTACTTTGTCTGTCTGTTTTGATGTTGTTTTGCCAGATTTGTCCACTGGTGAAAGACAGTCCTTTTGTTGAAGAAGTCCTGGAACCTGGCTGTTCGCTAAGAAGCCCTGAGACTGTCCTGCAGACAGAGAGTGAATACTGTCCACTGGTGAAGGACAGTGCTGTTGTTGCAGGGGTCTGGAGACTGTCCTGCAGACAGAATGAATACTGTCCACTGGTGAAGGACAGTGCTGTTGTTGTAGGGGTCTGGAGACTGTCCTGCAGACAGAGTGAATACTGTCCACTGGTGAAGGACAGTGCTGTTGTTGCAGGGGTCTGGGAGCCTTTCTGTTGGTTCAGAAGCCCTGAAGAAGGATTTTCTTGTTGTATGTTTACAGAAATCCTGGGAGAGGGCTTTGCTAATGTGTTCAGGGGTTCTAGGACTGTTCTACAGACCGAGGATGAATTCATGAAGGGACTGGCAATGTATCTTATGGCCTTGCTAAGCCTTGTCTCCCCAGGAACTAAGATTGCTGAGAACTTGCCTCATGTCAAGATGAAGAAAAGACCTCCATTTGGGTATTAAGTACTGTGTTTAAACTTGATGTAACTCTGGGGTAGATTCGATTGTGATCCAGGGGTGGGGAACTTTTGACCTTATTGTGCTCTGTGATTGACAAATGAAGGTACTTTACCTATGTTTGGAAACTAATCTCCATTTGAGAAGAGGGGTTTTGTGGTGGACCAAATGAAGGTATAGCCTAGGGGTGGAGAAGTATTTAGAACAGGGACTTTGTAATTGATTGAATGATTGGAAGGTCCTGGGGTGGGGTAGTACTTGGAGATTATTTAATCACACTTAGTAAATGCTGTATTTTGAATGATGTCATGTTTTGATTTTCTCTGTTCTTGGTTTGTCACTGAATAAAATAGAGAGCACCTATGCTGGTATTCTGAACCTGGGAAGTTGCCTTTCCTTGGCATTACAGTACACCCACACACTGGGGATGTTGTGTAAAGAACATTTGTTTTTTGTAATTCTGCATTCAAAGGGCATTTAAGTACTTACACTTGACCTTATATGCATACAACCAGCTTTGCCTGGCCTAGCAGGTAGGGATTTTAGCAGATGTGAATAATGTGAATTATATATTAGTGTGGATATGTGTGTGTGCTTATGTTGTGTACTTGTTCACATGCTTTTTCATCTTTTTCAGGAGCCTTGTCTCTCTTACTTTGAATCTTTTTTTTTTTTCTGTACTGGCTCCTTCCCTGCTGCCTCTAGAGATTTATCTATAATGATTAAAAGCAGAGGGATGGGGAACCTTAAGCCTCAAGGCCACATGTGGCCCTCTAGGTCCTCAAGTGTGGCCCATTGACTGAATCCAAACTTCACAGAACAAATCCCCTTAATAAAAGGATTTGTTCAGTAAAACTTGGACTCAGTGAAAAGATTGCCCCCAAGGACCTAGGATACACGTGGCCTCAGGTTCCCCAGCCCTAAAAAGGTCACTCTGAAACTTCTAAAAAGAATAGTGCTTTTCTGTGTCCCCACCACCATCACTTCTTCCTTATCCCTGCCTTTTCCCAGGGATGTGATGTTACTTAACTAGAACAAACTGTCCTCTGAACTCTCTCTCTCTCTCTCTCTCTCTCTCTCTCCACACACACACACACACATACACACACACACACACCCTGAATTTGCCTCTCTCTTACCCTTAAAGCCAACAATTTCCCAAGTCAGAGATTCCATATCCATAATGTCTCTGGTGGCTGAATATTTCTCCCTAATCATCCAACCACCACTCCAGTGCAGCCTATCAATGGCTCTCCACTGAATTATTGTAACAGCCTTCTATCTAGTTTCCAGTCTCTCTCCTCTCCAATTCATTATACAAACAGTTGCCAAAATGGTATTCCTCCAAAAGGGTCTAATTATGTCAGTTGTCCTCTCAGTCAAGTGACAGCAAAAGTAAGGCCTGTTCCCCACACTGATTTAAGCATATTGTTATTATTATTGTTATTAACTACTTGTGGGTGTTTAGACCTCACTGGTTAAGTACTTCTTTAAGACCTTTTCAGCCATTCAATCCCACACTTAACTTCTTCATCTTTGTCTCAACTACTATTTCCAGGAATACCCCTCAAATATTTCCTTTCACTTATCTCTGTTTTCCCAACAGCTACATCCTTTCTTCTCTTTGAGTGGAAATGAGTCAGAGGCTTAACTTTAACTCTGGGGGGCGGGGCAGGGAGGGAATGATTAACAATGACTACTACTGAAAAGTGAAATTGGGGAAACTGGAGCAGGTGTGGGCTCCCTCTCAGCTAAGGCTGGGTCATCATTTCTCGGGTATGTCAGAATATGTAGGTATTCATGTCAGTATAGGTCAGACCTAATGACTGCTGAGGAAAAAGCTCTTCCTAACCCTAGGATTCTGTGATTATTCAGAATCCTTCTTTACTTGACCCAGTTTAAGTGGGATCCCTGTGTATGAGGGTGAAGGGGAAGTTGAAGTTGTAAATTTATAATAAGTATTACTATTATAATTCCTATAATACCATGTGCCAGGTGCTTTGTACAAGATTATCTACTTTAATCCTCACAATAGCTCTCTATGATAGATGTTAATATTATCTTCATTTTATAGTTGAGAAAAATAAGGTAAGTAGAGATTAAATCACCTACCGAGAGTCATACAATTAGCTACTAAGTGTCTGAGGCTACATCTGAATTCAAGTCTTTCTAACTCTAAGCCCAGCACACAGCACACTGGGCTATGTAGCTGAGTAAAGCACCACAGTGTCACGACCACAATTAGTTTTGCTATTTAGTAGTACCTGCATGACCTTGGGCAAGTCTCTTCACTTCTAGGCCTCAGTTTCTCCACAGCAAAATCAGGAGCTTAAATTTAACGATCTCTAAAGTTGTTCCCAGGTCTAGAATCATGATTCTAAGATCATGAGGGCAATCACATTCCCAAAGCAACGTGGGGAAAGTGAGAGCTGAAGTGAAGGCAGAACAGTTCCCTCAGACCTCTCTTGAATTTTTAGAATTTTTTAGAGCTAGAAAGAACTCTAAAGATCCAACCTTTAATTTTATAAATAGGGAAGATAGGGGTGGCTAGGTGGTGTAGTGAATAGAGCACCAGACATGGAGTCAGGAGGACCTGAGTTCAAATGCGACCTCAGACACTTAACACTTACTAGCTGTGTGACCTTGGACAAGTCACTTAACCCCAACTGCTTTGCCTTCCCCCCTCAAAAAATAAGTAAATAGGGAAGATAAAGATGTGAAAGGGACTTGATAGTGAATCACACTGGTAGTAATAGCAGAGATAGGGTTTCAATCCCAGATAGCAATATTCTTTCCATTATACCATGCTAGTAACAATAGCCAGTAGCTCTGGAAATACCAGTTACCAAAAAAAAAAAAAAAAGGAGTCAAACTTGAATGGCCTCTGACAGCTCTCCCTGGCACCCTCAGCATTCAATGCCTATCCCAGCAATCAATGCTATCTGGATATCAAGCTATGCCTATGAGGGTCCAGAGGAGCATAGACTTTCCCCTCTGGCCCTGGACACACCCACACCCACACACTTTGAACTTTCTCCTGAATTCTCCTTGAATTTTCCAACTCTGGTTTCACTTGAGGCATGAACCCATCTCAGTAATCCTCTCAACTTATATAGTGGCCTATACCCAATCTCCCAATTCTCTGTTACCTCTAACCTAGCCCTGCCCCCTATTATTCCGCACCCTTGATTCCATCTAGACCCCATTCTCCCTTGATCCAGGTTCCTGGCATTTGCCTAGGGCACCCAGTCCTTCTCTGTTACCTCCCAGTCACCCCAGACTACTTGGCCACTCCTAAATCCTTCTCACAGACTTTCTGTATATAAGATCCATCTTGCTTCCATTAAGGTACTCAGATTCCTTAACAGTCTAGCCAGTATGGTGGATTTTTAGAATCAATACCACGTCCCCCTCGACTATTGTTCTAATAAACCTTGTCTCTGGTTGAAAAAAGACTTGGGTTGAATTCATTCAAGGCAGGACTTGTGTATCACTATCTAGGGATCCCAGCACCCCTAAACCTCAATACCACTATCCACATTCACTTGGTAGCAGTGAGGTCACTAGTATCAGAAGACTCATTTTCTTTCAGATTAGAATAAAAGAAACATGCCTATTATTTTGTACTTTTTAGTAGCACTTGTCCGAAAATCACAAATTTCCCTCTACTTCTAAGTATAATAACTAACTTCCTTTGATGTGTGACATTGTTCAAGTGCTTAATTAATTAGGAAGTTAATATTCTCAAAATAAACACATTTGACACAATAGCAAAGCATTTCACATTTTACTCTGGCAACAGACTAAAGTAAATAATGATTGATTTCTTCTGAAATAACTATCATATATCTTGTTTGTTGATTGTTTGTCGTTGTTCTAGTTGTTTATTTGCTTGCCTTAGGATAGCCCAATATAAGTTCAATAACAATGTCCTGGAAGGCAAGAGTGACTAGTATTTGATTTTTCAACAGAAATCCAAACACATCAAAACCACTCACATTCTTGCCACAAGAAAGAGATTATCTGTCATACCGTTCAGCAAAGTTGTAATAGATGGCAATGAGATGACCATACCCATCTTTTGAGTAGGGAATACCTGCCCATGACATTCCAGAGGAGCAGACGTCAAGGAGAGGAGTATATGAAGCAAGATAAAGGACTCCATACAAACCTTATCAGCTTGATGTGTGTCAAGCTTTGTGAATCAATTCTAGGCACTGTGAAAGTGTTTATGACATTCTAAAATCAATCAGCCATCCAAGATAGGAGTCACAGTTTAGTATTGTAATTCAGAGGATCTCTAGACAAAAGGGACCTTGGAGCTCACAACATTCTCATTTTATAAGATGAAGAGACTGTGTCACAGAGAGGAAAGAAAAGGGAATAAAGCACGTACATAGTGCTTCCTATGTACCAGACACTGTGCTAAGGGCTTTTCACAATTATTACCTCTTTGATCCTCACAACAACACTGAGAACTAGGTGCTTTTATTTTCCCAATTTTGTAGTTAAGGAACCTGATGCAGGCAGAGGCTGAGGGTCTTGCCCAGGGCTATACAGCTAATAAGTGTTGGAGGCCAGATTTGAACTCCAGGCCAAGCTCTCAATCCACTCTTCCACCAGCTAAGGAGAAATGCTTCACCTTAGTCCCATTGGCAATTTAAGTACAAGGGTCAGAATTCCAAACTAGGTCTTCTGACTCCTGTTGTAGTGTACTTTCCACTGCATCTCACTGCCTCTATTCAAATCCAAGAAGCTAGGGTTCAATATTGGAGACCAAGAGATCATTGGGTTTGGGATACTGGGCTCTGTTCTCTCTTCAGTCTACAGCATCCTACTGATAACCTATTGCAGGGTTTTCCAAAGATAATCTGTGAATCTATAAATGAAGTTACTCAAAATTTAGTATTTCATGTTTTTGCCAAGACTACTATCTTCCAGATGGCAGTTGGTACTTGGTAATAAAAATATATCAAGCACCAAAGGTTATGGCCCTAGAATATCTGCTATAAAACAATCTTCTATATGAGATAATTTACCCCAATCTGTCACTCCCCATCTCCTCTCATTATATTACTCTCTCACCTCTTAATTTCACCTTTTAAGTATCATCCCTTCCTATTCAATTGGCCCTGTGCCCTCTGTCTATGCATACCTGTAGACATATATACACACACTCACATATGCATTCATACACCCATATATCCTCCTATATAGACATATATGTATGCATACATATACATATATATGCATACATATATATTTATATACATATATATATACATTTCTATTCCCTTCAACTATTCTCATACTGAGAAAAGTTTCATAAGTTACAAATATCATTTTTCCATGTAGGAATATAAGTAGTTCAACTTTGATAAGTTCCTTTATGATTTCTTTTCCCTGTTTACCTTTTCAAACTTCTCTTTGCCTTTTGTATCTGAATGTCAAATTTTCTATTCAACTCTGGTTTTTTCAGCAAGAATGCTTGAAAGTCCTCTATTCCACTGAATGACCATATTTTCCCCTGAAACATGATACTCAGTTTTGCTGGGTAGGTGATTCTTGGTTTAATTCCAGCTCCTTTGACCTCCAGAATATCATATTGCAAGCCCTTCGATCCCTCAATGTAGAAGCTGCCAGATCCTGGGTTATCCTGATTGTGCTTCCACAATATTAAAATTGTTTCTTCCTGGCTGCTTATAATATTTTCTACTTTATCTGGGAACTCTGGAATCTGGCTATAATATTCCTAGGAGTTTTCTTTTTGGGATCTTTTTCAGGAAGGAGGTAATCTGTGGACTCTTTCAATGTCTATTTTACTGTCTGATTCTAAAACATCAGGGCAATTTTGCTTGAGAACTTCTTGAAGGATGATTTCTAGGTTGTTTTTGATCATGGCTTTCAGGTAGTCCAATCATTTTTAATTTATCTCTCCTGCATCTATGTTCTAGGTCAGTGGTTTTCCCAATGAGAAATTTCACATTGCCTTCTATTTTTCCATTTGTTTGGATCTGTTTAATAGTATCTTGATTTTTCATAAAGTCGTTAGCTTCCATTTGCTCCAATCTCATTCTGAAGGAATGATTCTCTTCAGTGAGCTTTTGAGATTCTTTTTCCATCAGGCAAATCTGGCTTTTTAAGGCATTCTTCTCTTCATTGCCTTTTTGAGCCTCTTTTGCCATTTAAGTTAGGTCTATTTTTTAAGGTGTTATTTTCTTCAGTCAGGTTGTTGACTCTCATTTCATAATTTTCTTGCGTTGTTCTCATTTCTCTTCACAATTTTTCCTCCACTTCTCTAATTTGATTTTCAAAATCCTTCTTAAGCTCCTCTATGGCCTGTAACCAGCTCATATTTCCCTTTGAAGTTTTTGGTGCCAGAGTTCTGACTTCACTGTCTTCCTCCTGTTCCCTGCTTTGCTCCTTTTTGTCCCCAAAATAGGAGTGTAAAGTTGGGTTGCTCTGTTTCCTTTGCTTTCTCATGTTGCCACTCAATTACTTGACTTTTGAGCCTTTTGCCACAGTAGAACCCTGCTACCAGAAATGGGAGCTTTATCCCAAATGCTGGGGTTTTGCAGCTGCTAGAGGCATTAGATGGGTGCCCTCTCTGAAGCCTTCACACACTCTGGCAGAATGCTCATGCACCCCAGGTTCTCTACCCTAGACAGAAATCCAGATCCAAGCAGGTTAAAGCAAGTGTGATTACCCCTCAGACTGGTCCCTTGATTCCCCTACAATCTGCAGACCAGGAGCTCTGAAGCAGCCACGAGGAGGTGGCTGCACAGCTATAGCGCCTCAGCCGTTTCTTGACCCAGGGGCAAGTGCTGGATTGCACTCCAAATTCCTAGGTCCCAAAGTCCACACTGCACTGACCTCTCACTTTGTCCTTGGAATCTACGGGTTGATAATTCTGGAACCACCACAACTGCTAGTGATCTGAAGTCCCTCCAGAAGGAGGGTGATTAGGGCGGCCGTGAGGCTAAAACCTCTGGCTCAGGCGGGGCTGGGATGGGCTCCTAGAGAGCTGTGCTAGTCCCTTGCTGCAGGCCTGCCGGGCTATCCTCAGTGGGAGGGTAGCTTCTCTCTGTCATTTTGTGTGTTCTGTAGCTCCAAAGTTTGTTCAGATTCACCTTTTAAATGAATTTACATGAGGTGGGAGCCGGAGCCATGTGGATGTCCTGTTTCTACTCCAGCATCTTGACTCCACCCCCTAAAACAATCTTTATTGAGTATAGTAAGCAAACATTTAATGGATCCATCATAAGCCTCGATGGCCTTCTTCTTAGAGTGAATATGAATAATTTTATGGCAAGAATATATGGAAATATGAAGAATTGTATTTATCTTAGCCCTGATTTATGTCTATTTTATCTCACATTCCTTTCATCTGCAACATTGACCCTCTAGTAAAGAATACATGTATTCGCTGGGGAACTCAGGAAAATAAATGCCCAGCAAATTTTGTCAATGACTGTCACTAAATTCCTAACTGAAAGGAATGTTCCATTGTTACTTAGACACATCATTAGGGGCTGCTGGGAAAGGAGATGGATAGCATAACCCTTCTTTCCACATTCAGTCAGGGCTCATGTCTAAAGTGAAATTGAATCTCCTCTTTGTTCAGTATAGTCCTAGTTGTATAATTGTCTTCACACTTGAAAATGTTGCAATGAATAAGTAGTTCCAACTACACATGGGTAGTAATGTAGCCTAAGTTCCTTTCCAGACTGATGGCGCAGAACCTCTACTAATGGTCATAATTGGGCCAGCTGTTTTCAGCACTGTTTCTCAGTATACATTATTGTCTAATTATTTAGTGGCAAAGACCCTGTAGCACACTTCTCAGCAATCTCCAAGGACCTAGTATGACATTCTGGACATAGTAGATACTCAGTAAAAATCTGTTGAATGAATTAATTCATAATAATAGCTACATTTGTATATTGCCTTGAGTTGTAAAGTTGTGTATATATATGTATATATACATATATGTGTGTATATGTACATATGTGTGTGTGTACAACACAAATTTCATTTGGTCCTCACAACAACCTTATGATGTAGAAGCTATTATTATCCCCATTATTCAAATGAGAAAACTGAGGTTCAGAGAAGTTAAGCCATTTGGCTAGGGTGACACAGTCAGTGAGTGCTTGTGACAGGATTCAAACCCTGGTTTTCCCAGTATTCTGTCTGTTGGGCCATAATGCCTCCTAATCAATCACTGTCTGATCAGAACTTCAAAGGTCAATAAATTATTATTTCTTTCTAAAAATTCAGAGTTTTGCTGTAGTATTTCAGTCATAGTTCTGGAGTCCACAAAGTGTGTGACAATGTTTAACCTCCATAAACCTTAAGCTTCTTTGTCTGTAAAATGGGATAATAACACCTACCCTATTTAACTCACTGGGCTGTAGTGGGGGGAGGGGGAGAGGGAAATTTGGTAAACCTTAAAGTGGACAGCTAGGTTATACAGTGAATAGAGAACCAGACCTGGAGTCAGGAAAACTCATCTGATCTTAGACACTGTGTGAGTAGCTGTGTGACCCTGAGCAAATCACCTAACTCTGTCTGTCTCTGTTTCCTTATCTATAAAATGAGCTGGAGAAGGAAATGGCAAACCACTCCAGTATCTTTGCCAAGAAAATCCCAAATAGGGTCATGAAGAGTGGAATACAACTGAAATGACTTAGCAACAGCAACAGTGTCTTAGAGTGTTTTAGAAATGTGACTCATTATTACTATTACTCAGTGTGTGCCCACCTCGCTTGAGGCTGTCTCATTTCAGTTTACAATATGATGACAGATGCTTTAAAATGTTATCTAAAAACAGCTGAAGACAGACTTGAATGCATTTATGGTTACTTACAAAGCCCAGTTTAGGTTCCCTGATAAAGTGGTCTTTGTCCAGTCTCTCATGAAGCAAGGTTGGCTCCCACTGAAATCAAACAGTCCCCAGGTTGACCAGACAGGATCAGAAAAATTATAAGGGAATCACAGCCTAAGCAATGTCTTGGCTACTGACTTCAGGAAACAAACTGTGGCTGCTGGGCAGGTTTCAAGGAACCCAAGCAAGAGTCTGTTAAGGCAGACGGACACTGTAGGAGGGGGAGAACAGTCATAAAGAAAAAGATCAATGGTATATAAGGAACAGATGGTCCTGGCCACTCTCCACATTGACTATTTTTGTGATTGTCTGTCTAGCATCCTGTGGTCTCATCACAACAGCAAAATATCACTAGCACTTACACCTAATAAAATCCATTTTCATGGGTTCATATCCTGTGATATATACAGGGGGAAAGGGGGGGGGTCAATGTATAAATTTCAAGGGCTCTGTGAATATGAATGGAAAAAAAGATACATCTTCATTTCTTTACCTTTTCATTTTCATTTCATCTAATCTTTAGATGAAATTTAGCATTTACTTCAATTTATTTAAAAACATCATTCTAAGGGAGTACCATAAGCTTTACTAGACTGCCAAAAAAGGGGTCTATAATATAAAAAAAAATAAAGAACCTCCATTTTGGGTTAATTTACTTGCTTCCTTAAAAATAATGGATTGCACTCAATGACAGATCACAGATAATAAAAGCAATGAGGGAAACATGGTTTAATCAGGAAAGAACTGCTGTCCTAATTATTGCCCAATAGCTAATTAATCATCCATGAGCAGTGTTCTAAACTTACCTTTATCAAGCAGAAAACTAGCAATGTATTTGCACACATGGGAATACAAAATCTTGTAAGTGAAATATACATGAGGGAAGTACCCTCCTCAAGAATTGTATGAGCAAGCAATATTCTCAAATACTGAATGCCACACATATTTTTCATGTAAAAGGAATTTCATTCATTCAGTGAAGTAGAGAGATCCTTAGGCAGAGCAGGAAAAGAAATGGAAGGTAGCACTTTCTTTAAGTTTAAGTCACACCTTTCTACATCCAACAAAGATATTAATAGCACTCCCAGGACACACAGTATTCCTTCTCCTCCTTTTCATGATCTAAAATATTCATCTTATTCCCAGCTTTCGATATGAGGTATACTTCAAAGTCCTCACCTAGGCTCCCTGCAGCTTCCTAACAACACACAATGTTCTGAGCCTAAAGATGCAAGACTTATCATTTGGGGTAGAGTGGTGCAGAAAAGCACTCACAATTACAGAGATACCTTTTGCCTACCCAGTTGGTGGTTCAAGGATGCAGAAAAATAAAGCAGAGTTCAGAATTAGATCTTAATGCCTGATTTCTTGTAGAAGACAAAGAGTACTTCACACTATGTCTGTAATGAAAAGGTATATAAAGAAGCACAATATTTGAAACAGAACATAGGCAACACCTAAAAGTGTTAGAGCCAGAGGAAAACTACACAGTTCATATGAGACTAGCTTCAGAATACAAAAGGAAGCCTTATAGAAATAATTAATGATAAACAAATGGTAAATGTGAAAAGTAAAAAAAAAAAAAGACAACACCACTAACTCAAACAATTTCTTTTTTTTTTCTTTTAAAGCAATCGGGGTTAAGTAACTTGCTCAAGGTTACACAGCCAGTTATTTCTGGGTGCGGTGCTGAGCATCCAAGCCTGGATCTGATCCAGGTCATCCCGACACTGGAGCCGGTGCTCCCACTCGCTGAGCCACCTGGCCGCCCATAAGCAATTGGGGTTAAGTAACTTGCTCAAGATTACACAGCCAGGTGTTTCTGGGTGGGTGCTAAGTGTCTGAGCCCGGCATTCGATCTCCAGGTCATCCCAACACTGGAGCCAGTGCTCTTACTCGCTGTGCTACCTGGCTCCCCCTAACTCAAACAATTTCTACTAGTCTTTATTAAAAATGATGTAATTATGTATTACAAATTATTACAAACTGTGTCATTATTACATATGTTGCTTTTTGATTTTGTAATTAAAGTCAAGGCAACATACAGAGGAATGGACTAGGAACCAGAAGATCTGAGTTCCAGTCCTGCCTCCACATAGCTGTGACTAGCTGTTTCCTCTTAGGTTGATTACTTCACTCTTCTGGGTCTCAGTTCCCTCAGAGGGAATCATAGCAGATAAACTACTCTTTCTAAAACAAAACCTTCCATGTTTTCATATCCTATTCTTTCTTAGCAGGTATACAACATGAAGGGGAGAAAGCCTTAGGAAGTAGCCTATCTTCATGATTCCTTAAGTCTTTGTTTTAGGAGAGGGGAAGCAATTGGGGTTAAATGACTTGCCCAAGGTCATTGTAAAGCCAAGCACAAGCAGCTTTCCAGAGGACTGCTGCTATAAACAACTTCGAGGTTCTGATTACATAGTATAGTGAACTCTCTATTTATTCAGTAATAAACTAAGACAAAACATTGACAGAAACCAAAGTACAGCATTCACAATGTTATGACATAAGTTTTCACTAAAGTGGTGACATAATTTTCACCAAAGTGGCCACATAGTTTTAAACAAAGTACAACCATTCAGTGAGTCCTTAACTCAATCATCCTTAGGGAAGCAAGTCTCCTTAAAGAACACTAAATACAAAGGTCAAAGTTCTCCATTCCTACGTCACATTGTCTTAATCTCTCAGTCAAAAAGTCTTCTTTCTTCTTAACTGGAGATTAGTTTCCAATTATCCTTAATTCAATCATCCTGAAGAGGTACAGGATACAGAGTACAAAGTCTTCCCACCCCTAGGCCACAGTAAATCATGATCTTCTCAGTTTGCATTAAATACCCAAGGAGAGGGCTTTTCATCTTGACTGGAGGCTGGCTCTCAGTTTCCATGGTTCTTCTTCTATGGTCCCAGTTTCTGCCTGAATCTACCTGTTACCTGGATTTGCCTGAGGTAGCCTGTTCTGTTTTGAAGGCCTGAGAATGTGGGTGTTTACTGCATTAACTACGTGTGCCAACTCTGTGGCTACTGTGATGATTGACTTTCTGGTTTTAGGACTCAGTTTTCTGGTATTTGAATAAATGTTCTAGCTATGTCCGCCATGTAGAGAGCCTATTACATTTTGTTGTTAATAACCATATCACATATTTATAGTTACTGTAGTCATTGTGAACTTAAAAGAGCCACAATAACACTCATAAATATTTCCAGCACCATCATCAATTCACTATCTGCCTGTGAAATCAACACAGACCCGCCAACAAGGTCTGAGAACTCAACACAAATCTCAGTCTAGTCCCAGGGCCTCTGAAAACAGTCCTCCAGGACTTCTGTAAACAAACAACAAGAAAATCCTCTTTCAGTGCATCTGAACCAGCAGTAATGTCCCAGTGCTTCTATAACAACAGCAACATCCTCTATCAGCAAATGAATCTGACAAAGTAACATCAAAACAGACAGACAAAGTACCAGGCCATAGCCATGCGTACTCCCAGTTCTGCTCTCTCCCAGCCTGGGCTTCTCCTTATATATGGTCACTAAGCTCCTCCCTGTTCTGCCCCCTCCTCTTGCATTAGCAACAGGGGCTCACAAGATCTGGGGTTCACAAGTTCCGTTTCTTAACAAAAGACTTGATATAGTCATGGGCAAGACTTAAAAGAAACTTGAACTGAAACAAGGTGGTAAATAATTAAATAGCTGAAACAAGGTGTTAACTACTTCTTTGCTTGCTATTACAGTCACAGAGCTAAATGTCTGAGGCCAGATTTTAATTCAGGTCTTCCTGACTTCAGGGCCAGTGCTCTATACATGTTACTACCTAGTTGTCCTCAAGTCTTCTTAAGTCCTTCAAGAGATGTGAGACCCATCAAGATCAGTCTATAAGGTGACATAACATCTTAGAAAGAAGGGAATGGAAGGGACCTTTAGAGATTATGTGCCCACCTCCCTTATTGTGTAGATAGGGAGGGGAAACTCAAACCAAGGGAGGTGTTAGCAACTTTGCTCAATATCACAGAGGTAAGTGGCAAATCCATGAGGGGAATTCAGGGATTCTGACTCTAAATTCAGTGCTCTTTCCATTATGCCACTGTAATGTTCTACTATCAATCATAATGTTCAAACAGAAAGAAAACTGGATTGAGAGCCAGGAGACCTGTGTTCTAATCTGGATCCTGACAATAGGCCCTAATGGAGTTAGAGTATGATAACTGTTGCAACTTTATGGGATGACTCCTAGGGACTTTAAGGTACTAAAACACTGGTCCCCTCCTTTGAAGGCCCTTCTGCTCTGGACCCAGACGTGTGGGTCCACAGAGGGAGTTCAACCCTAGGGAAGGCTGCCTCCAAAGAAAGAAGTTAGCGTCTCTGTTCCCACCGTGTTTGGCTCATTAAGTCTCCCATCCTGAGGATAATTATGTCCAGGTCCACCCCCCAAAAAAGTACATCAAAAGGCAGTTGATATACAACATAAATGAAGTATGAGACCGATAATTTATTCTTACACTCAAAAGAAATGCTAAAAATAAAAGACTCATAAGCATGAATTGATGGAAGATGATTCAGTAATTTAACTTATATAATTTCTTTTACATTTTAGAGGAATATGCGAATCTCATGCAGAATATTTCCCTACTACCAGACTCATCCTGCTACTGCTAAAGGGGCAACATCAAGATGAGGAGAAAGGGCAGCACTCATCTTCCCACCACCTGGCACAAGAAAATCAGAGTAAAGAATGTGCTCCTTGCCACACTGAAGAATCAAAGTCAAAAGGGTCAGGCTGGAAGTCAACGGTTCTTCTAACTGATATAACTCCCTCCCACTTGCTACAGTCATGGGACAAAAGGATGACCAAGGCAGAACTCAGGGTTTCATACGTCATACCAAAATGCACCAGCACTAGACCACCATGAAGTTGAAAGCAAACCTCAAAGCACCAGAACCAGGAATGGCAACTTCAGGAATGTTCCATTGGGAGAAGTAAGAGGGATGGTCCCTGCTATTCTCTCTTGCATGAGAGGAATTAGAATTGTTTTGCTTCACCCCAGAGGGCAGAACTAAAAAAAAAAAATTAGGTAACACCTAACAGAGAGGCAAATTTAATCTCTATGTAAGGAAAAAAATTTAAATAATTTGAATTGCCTATGGTAGAAGTGACTACCTCAAGAAATCCTGGATCTACAAGAGACAACCAAAGAACCAGGTGTCAAAAATGTTGTAAAGTAGATTACTGTTCAGATACAGGTGGTCTTATAGGTTTCTTCCAAGTCTGAGATTATGTGACTTACTGTGTGGTCCTAAGTTAAATCATTTTCTTTCTCAGGCCTCAGTTTTCTAATCTGTAAATGAGGAGTTTGGTCTAGAATTACCAGGTTTCTTCCAATTCTGCTATTCTATGGTTGGGAGAATATTGCTACTTGAAGCCATAAAAGAGCTTTTTAAAGAAAACAGCTAAATGCTTTGTGGAGAGAAGACTGACAGCCACCAATAAAATCCAGGAAGCCATTTTGAGGTTAACTGCATTTCTTTAGCTGGTTTTCCTTTCCAAAAGTAAACTTAAGTACTTTGCCTGATAGCATTTTCTTTATTATTAGCTTACTCAGAATCATTCCACTACTCAGACTGTGGTTTTAAATCATTTTTAGCAAAATAGGCAAACAACAGCTTAATGTTCTACCCTCGATCTCTGTTGTAACAATGCATATATAGCAGAATTCAGCTTTAGGAAATTGAACTACAAAGTTTATTCACTGCAACTCCCAAAGTAGTTTGTATGAGGTAAGCATGTCACAATAAAATTCCAATTTTTGAAATAGTATTTGGTTGTCTCACAGTAGAAAAAAATAGAAATAGTAGCACAGTTCCAGATGCCCTTCCTCCCATGGATTTTAGCTCATGGTAAGTAAACGTGTTGTATAGATCCTTCTACTTAGAATCAGAGTATCTAGACTCAGTTCCAAGATCAGCTACTTACTATGAATTTGGACAGGAATTAAAGTCAATAGGCCGAAGTTCAAATCTTAGCTCTAAGCCTTATTCTTCTTCTTTGCCTTCCCCACCAAGTCCATAGTAATCTCATCACTCTGAATTCTTAAGATCCTGCAGGATCCAATCAGCCTTGGTACTCAGTACCCTCTTCCCCCACTGATTTGAGGGTGATTAATTAAGATTATATAAGATTAAATCTTATATGGCAGGTTGATATTTTAACTTCTAAAATTTAAACTCCTCCTCCATGTAAAAAGAAGGAACGGATGAGTTATCTCCACATTTCTTACCTATCTGCATTCATTTTGTACTTCTCCATCATGCTCTGAGCCAGGTAACTTTGCTCCTTTCTATTTTCAGATTTCTTTTCTGTATTATTTTTCCCCATTAGATTGAAAGCTCCTTGAGGACAGGAACTGTTATTTATTTGTCTGTGTGTGTGTGTGTGTGTGTGTGTGTGTGTGTGTCCCAAGCCTTGAACATAGAGAGTACTTAATGAATGTTTATTGGTTATTGGCACTTACTACCTGTCAGACCTTGATAGAAGCCTTTCACATTTGCAGGATCTCAATTTCCTCATCTATAAAATAAGAGTGCTAGGCTAGATAATCCCTAAGGACCATGATTCTAGGTTTGTAATCCTATTAAACTCTAGAATTCACTTTCCTCGATGGTGGTGAGGAAGGGATAAAGGAAAGTGAAATAGATGATCTCCAAGGTCTTTTTCTAATATAGAACCAATAGCCTTGACTTTCAGTAAGGAAAATTTATGATAATAAAAGCTGCTTCTCAGAATTCTAAGATACTGAAATGCATTACATTTTTTTTCTTGAAAAATTTTAAGGAAAGCAATTGATATCTCCCTTCTTGAGGGTAGTTTAAGTACAATTCTATCTGGTAAAAAATATTATTTTGGCAACATCTAAAAATTCATTCCAGTTCTCTTCTTTCTACATCATCTCTTAATTTAGGAGTATTGATGGAATTTGAAGATGTGAATATGTTCTATCTAGTAAGCAATTAAATTCATTGCAATAAATGCTACTTAATACTATGTACTAAACACTGGGAATGCAAAACCAAAATGAAAAGTAATCATACTATCAAGAAGCATTCCTTACCAATAAGTCCACCTACAGATCATGTCATTAAGCCTCTCAGTATCTGAGAATAGGAATTACTACTTAGTATATTCCCAGTTTAGAACACCACCTTATGGGTATAACTTGAGAGATATACTGAAAGATTCTTCTATCAGTAGTAATAAAACTTCCTAACTGTAATCACAAAGCTCCATAAATTCTTTTCTGTTACTGTGTGTGTGTGTGTCTTTGTCTCTTTAAAGGTAGATGAAGATAGAGAACACAGTGTGAACTTGCAAGATTTAGCATATGTGATGACCACTGTAGATTTATGACCTCTATAGTGATGCCTTATCAGTCTACAAAAGCAAGTTTTCTCCTCAACAACTGAAAAAGTTGTAACTTTTTTCCAGAACCTCAGTGTTGGGTTTTTTTTAGAATCTCTAATTATTCTTTCATGGCTCTTTCATGATGTGGATTTGAAAGCATTGAAGCCAAACTCCTCTCTGGAATGCAATAGCAATCTCTGTGTCTTGAGTCACTTCTGCATAGAAGATCTGGATGAGTTAGTGAAATGCCAACAGAAAATGATTAAACAGTATGAAATAGCAGCCAAGAAAGTTCATGCAAAATATATATATATGTATATATATTATATATATTATATATGTATATATATTATATATATGTGTATATATATTATATATATGTGTATATAATATATATATGAGATAAACTACAAAGAATAAGGGAGGTAATAGTCTAATTATAGAGCAATAATATGGAGATTTGGATTCTAGTTTGGGTCTTTCTATTTACAATTTCTGAAACCATAAATGAATCACTTGAACTCTCAAAGGCTCAGGTTCATTTTCTGTAAAATGAGAGGGGTGAGCTAGCTGTTTTAATATTCTATTATTCTTGATCCTTATAATTTGCCTTCCTTTATACACTTTACCCAAAGATTTTATCTATCCATTTATAATATTGCAAACTATAAATCTCAAAAGGGTAGAGTGGAGTCTATACATTTCAAGAAGCCAGAGGCATCCTGGAAGAATGAAGGCTACTGTTTAGACATTGAAATCTAAGTAAATTTTTCTTAATTAAATCATCAATGATACACAATATTGGCAAAGATTACTAAATGACTTAGTGGTAATAATTAAAATTAAAAAGGGATATGAAGGATGGAGTCAAGATGGCAGAGTAGAGGCAAGGAATCTGCCGAGCCCTCCCAAATTCCCCTATGGTTACAGGGAATATCAAAACACAAATTCAGAGGAAGATAATGAGACTCAAGGAAGTAAATGCAAAACCTCAAAGAAAAATGTGAAGAGTTCAAAAATTATTGTGGCAATCAAGTAAGAGAGGCAGAAGGAAAATGGGGAAAAGAAGTGAAAATGATACAAGAAAGAGTTAACTAGATTAAAGGAGGAATAAAAAATACTGAAGAAAGTAACATTTTAAAAAAGAATAGGTCAAATGTTAAAAGAGACACAAAAGTCCACTGAAGAAAAGAATCCCTTGAAAAGCAGAATTGGACAAATAGAAAAGGAGGTACAAAAGCTCACTGAAGAAAATAATTCCTTAAAATTTAGAATTGGGCAAGTGGAAACTAAGGACTCTACGAGACATCAATAAACAATAACACAAATTAACAAGAATGAAAAATAGAAGGAAATGTGAAATAGCTCATTGGGAGGAAATGACTTGTAAAATAGATCCAAGAAAGATCATTTAAAAATTACTGGATTACCTGAAAGCCATGATAAAAAAAAAGTATAGACATCATATTTCAAGGAATTATCACATCAGACTTGGCTCAAAGAGGCCAGTAAGATGTAAGTAAGTAAGGCCATGTACAGTAAGATGTGTATAGAAATCTATTTTAATCCTACAGGGAAGTAAGAGGGATGGGAGGGGTTAATAGAAAAGGGAGCTAATAGAAGGGAAAACAGATAGGGGAAGTGGTGATCGGAAGCAAAACAATTTTGAGGAGGGACAGGGTGAGGAAGAGAGAGAGGAGGATAGAAAGGGGACATGCAGAGAACAGAATTGAGGGATATAAACAGCAATCACAAATGTGAATGTAAATGAGAGGATGCCATGAAATGAAAGAAGATAGAAGAGTCGATTAAAAACCAAAATCCTACAATATCCTCTTTATAATAAATATACTTAAAGCAGAAGGACACACATAGAATAAAGGTAAAGTGCTGGAGCAGAATCTGCTATGCTTTAACTGAAGTTAAAAAAAAACAGGGGTAGCAATCTTGATCTTTGACAAAGCAAAAGCAAAAAAAAAAACAGATCTAATTAAAAGAGATAAACAAGGAAAATACATTTTGCTAAAAGGCATCATAGCCAGTGAATATCTATACTAAACATATCTGCACCAAATGGTATAGGATCCAAATTCTTAAAGAAAAAGTTAAATAAGTTACAGGAAGATATAGACATAAAATCATACTAGTAGGGGACTTCAACTTGCCCCTTTTAGAAGTAGATAAATTTAACAAGAAATAAGTTAAGGAAATGAACAGAATTTTAGAAAAGTTAGATATGATAGTACTCTGGAGAGAATTGAATGAAAATAGAAAAGAAGATATCATTTTCTCAGTGAAACATGACCCTTACACAAAAATTTACCCTGTACTAGGGCATCAAAACCAACCAAATGCAGAAAAGCAAAAATACTAAATTCATCCTTGTCATATCATGATGCAATAAAAATTATATTCAATAAAGGTCCATAGAAACATAGATAAAAAAAATTAATTGGAAAGTATGTAATCTAATCCAAAAGGATGAGTGGGTCAAAGAACAAATCATTAAAACAATCAGTAATTTCATTTAAAAATGACAATAATGATACAATGTACCAAAATTTAGGGAATGCAGTCAAAGCAATACTTAGGGGAAAATTTATACTTCTAAATGCTTACATCAATAAAGTAAAAAGAGAACAGATCAATGAATTGTGCCTGCAACAACACAACAAAAAAATTAGAAGAACAAATTAAAAATCCCTAATTAAACACCAAACAGGAAATCCTGAAAATCAAAGGAGAGGTTAATAAGATTTAATGTAAGAAAATAATTAAACTAATAAATAAAACTAAGATTTCATAAAAATAAAATATACAAACCATTAGTTAATTTAATTTTAAAAAGAGAAAACCAAATTACTAGTATCAAAAATGAAAAGGGTGAATTCACAACCAATGAAGAGAAAATCAGATTAATTATTAGAAACTATTTCGCTAAGTTAGAGGCTCAGAAATCTAAAAATCTAAATGAAATGGGTGAATATTTTTTTAAAAAGACACAAAATTCCCAGATTAATAGAAGAAAAAACAGAATACTTAAATAATCCTATCTTAGATAAAGAAATTGAACAAGCCATCAAAGAGCTCTCAAAGGAAAAAATCCCCAGGGCCAGATGGATTCACAGGTGAATTCTACCAAACATTTAAAGGACACTTCATTCCAATAGTATATAAATATTTCAGAAAACAAGCAAAGAAGGAGTCCTATCAAATTCTTTTTTATGACACAAATATGGTACTGACATCTAAGCCAGGGAAATAAAAAACAGAAAAATAAAATTATAAACAAATTTCCCTAATGAATATTGATACAAAATGTTTAAATAAAATACTGGCAATTAGATTACAACAATATTTCCAAAAGATAACACACTATGACCAGGTGGAATTTATGCCAAAAATGCAAGACTGATTCAATATTAGTACTATCAACATAAGTGACTATATCGATAACAAAATCAGCAGAAATCATATGATTATTTCAATAGATGCAGAGAAAAGTTTTGATAAACTACAACATGCTTTTGTATTTAAAACACTAGAAAGCATAGGAATAAAAGGAACTTTACTGAAAATAAGTAGTAGCTATGTAAAACCATCAGAAAGCATTATCTGTAATGGGGATAAGCTAGAAACCTTCCAAATAAGATCCAGGGCAAAGCAAGGATACCCATTATCAATAGTATGATTCAGTATTGTACTAGAAATGCTAGCTATGGCAATAATAGAAGAAAAGGAAATTGAAAGAATTAGAATAGTCAATAAAGAAACAAAACTATCATTCTTTACAAATGATGTGATGCTATACTTAGAGAAACTTAGAGAATCAACTAAAAAACTAGTTGAAATAATTAACAATTATAGTAAAGTTGTAGGATATAAAATAAACCCATACAAATCATCAGCTTTTATCTCTATTACCAACAAAGACCAGAAGTAAGAGAAGAAAAGAGACATTCCATTTAAAGTTACTATAGACATCATAAAATACATGGCACTCTATCAACAAGACAAACCCAGAAATATATGAACAAAGTCATAGAACACTTTTCACACAAAGTCAGATCTCAACAATTGAAAAAAATATTAATTGTTCATTGGTAGGCTGAATCAACATATTAAAAATGACAATTCTAAATAAATTAATTTACTTATTCAGTACTATACCAAAAAAAACTACAAAAATACTTTATAAAGCTAGAAAAATAACAAAATTCATATGAAGGGACAGAAGATCAAAGATAGCAAGGAATTAAGGAGGAAAATGTGAATAAAGGTGCCCTAGCCATACTGGACCTCAAAATATATTATAAAGTAGTAATCATCAAAACAGTCTGGTTTTGGCTAAGAAATAGAGTGATGGATTGGTGAAATAGATTAGATATACAATACATAGTAGAAAATGACCACAATAATCTATTATTTTAAAAACCCAAAGATCTAAGTTTTGAGGACAAGAACTCACTATTTGAAAACAAAATACACTGGGAAAATTGGAAAATATTTTGGCAGAAATTAATTATGAACCAACATCTCATACCCTATACCAAGGTAAGGTCAAAATGGGTACCTTATTTAAATGTAAAAGGTTTAAGCATATTAGGAAAATATGTAATAGTTTACAGATCAGATCTATGTGTAAGGAAGAATTTATGACCAAGAGATAAAGAGCATTATGAAATGTTAAATGGATGATTTTTTATTATAGTAAATGGAAAAAGTTTTGCACAAACAAAAACAGGGGTGGGAAACCTGTGGCCTTGTAGGTCCTTTTGTATGACCTGTTGACTGAGCCCAAGATTTACTGAACTTTTATTAAGGGGATTTGTTCTGTGAAGTTTGGATTCAGTCAAAGGGTCACACCTGAGGACCTAGAGGGCCACATGTGGCCTCAAGTCCACAGGTTTCCCAACTCTGAACAAAAACCAAATCAATGGAGCCAAGATTAGAAAGAAAGAAGAAAACTGGGAGAAAGTTTTTAGAGCAAGTATTTCTGATAGAGGCTTCATTTCTCAAATATATAAAGAACTCAATTCCATGTATAAAAATATGTCATTCCCCAAGTGATAAATGATCAAAAGATATGAACTGGCAATTGTCAGATGAAAAAATACAACAAAGCTACCCATAATCATATGAAAAATACTCTAAATCATGAGTGATTAAAGAAATGATCATTAAAATAAATATGAAGTACCATCTCACATCTATCAGATTGGCTAATATGATAAAAGAGAAAAATTTCAAATATTGTAGGGGATGTAGGACACTAATTGCACTAATGCTCTATTGGTAGAATTGTGAACTGATCCAAATATTCTGGAGACTCATGCCCAAAGGGTTATAAAACTGTGCACACCAGAAATGCCACTCCAAGTCTGTATCCCAAAGAGATTTTAAAGAAGAAAATAACTTATTTGCACAAGAATATTTATAGTAGTTTTATTTTTGTGGTGGCAAAGAATTGGAAATTGAGGGAATGACCATCAATTGGGAAATGACTAAACAAGCTGTAGTATATGATTATAATGGAATATTACTGTGCTATAAAAAAGGATAAGAAGTATGCTTTCAGAAAAATCTGTAAAGACTTGCATGAACTGATACAAAGAATAGTGAATAGAACCAGGAGAAAAATGTACACAGCAACAGCACTACTGTATGATGATAAACTGTGAATGAAATTCTGAAGAACTTATGATGAAAAATGCTAACCACCACCAGAGAAAGAACTGATGGAGTATGAATTCAGGTCACAGCATACTATTTTTTACTTTCTTCATTTTTGTTTTGTGATGTCATGGGTCCTCTTCAAAAACAGATAAACTATATTTGTCCAGTCCTCCATTGTGGATATAACTTTATATTATACTGTGTTATGTTTATATCATACTATATTAATTATGTTGCATTTGTATATGGTACAAATTCTACAAACAAAATAAAAACTTAGGCATAATAATTTTTGTGAAACAAGTGTTTTGTATTATTTTAAGCTTAGTTTTTTTCTTGATTTTTTTTTGCATATAAACAAGTAAATCTTTACAAAGGGATTTTTCCAAACACCTTTTTCTAATTGCTTTCTTCCAAAGCAATAGATTGAGAAAATAAAAGGTGCAAACATCTCATGCTCCATGTTTATTAGGGAATTCACACTTAAATGACAATCTAGGATCAGCACTATGCAAGAAAAGAATCAATTTTAATTACAAATAATTAGCACTGAAATCATTCATAAAAATTCAAACTGAGTTTATTTTTGCTCAGCCACTATCTGACCAACCACTGTTTTTAAAACACATATACAATCCATCATATGTATTTTATTCATGACAGCTAACTATCTTATTGAATTACACTCATGCATATAATGCAGAAATATCTGTCAGCTTGGATAGGCACAGTCTATTGCTTGCTGATATCTCAGGGACGATTTATCAAAACCAAGTGTTTAGGGCCCCATCTTTTTGTGGGAAAACATGTCTTTGTATGCTGAATAAATAGGACATTGCATTTAGATAGTACTTTATGATTTAAAAAGTGATTTCACAAATCATCAGCATTGTGAAATTCCTAATAGACTAGGAGGTAAGGAAGTTCTTATAACCCAGTTTCAAGATAGGAAAACTGAGACCCAGAAAGGTGATATGCCCAAATTATAAGACTGAAAGCGGCAGTACTGTAGGCCAGGACTCTTGACTCCTGGTCCAGTACCCTTTCTACCACCTCATGCTGCCTCTCACTCAGTTTTATCTACTTGTTCTGGGGCTTACATCATTTCAGGAGGAGTAGTCCTCATATCAGGATTAATTTTTCTGGACACATTTCAGATTAAAAGCCCTGGGGATGTGAGCACGAGCAGTATGTGAGCATGAGATTGCAACTCAGATGGAATTACCCACAAAGTTCGACCACAAAACTGGCACACAACAACTTAGCAGAAAATTTCAATATCAGCTTCATGTCAACATTCTTTTTTTAAATGGATATTAGAACAGCTTTACAGACACAGTCTAAAAGAATTATTAAGCCACAGACATTCAAATTATTCCTTTCTATTCTGCCATTGTCAGAAGAATGATACAGTCAAGTTTAGTAGTATAAGAAACCCACATTCTTGTTGATATGATGATGATGGGACTGTGAGCCAAATACTTAATCTTTTTTTTCCTGTGACATTTATTGTTATTTTAGAGGTTTGAGTTTCCATGGCTAATACTTCAGAGGCAGTTTATTTTTCCCAGGAATTGGATTTATAAACTATGTAGCTGCCACCAGGTAAATAGTGATGTTCAGATGTGGCTATATGGGTCAACCAAATAGACTCTCTCCAAATATGAACAATTCAGTGG
>NW_027185791.1:9006737-9096247 GCF_028583685.1 Petaurus breviceps papuanus | reverse complement strand
TAGTCTTTATATTGTATTGTGTTTTTATTTGTTTTGTTAAATATTTGTTTAAGTTACAAAATCTAAATTTATTAAATTACATTTTAATCTGCTTTTCAGGGGCTGAGAGTGTCTAGTGATTGATGCCTCTGATCTAATCCAATGTATCTCTTTGATACAGAGCTAAATATCAAAATCCAGAAATATGATCTCATAAATTTTCTTGATTTTCTAGTCTCTTTCAGGCTGGAAATGGTAGTTTAAACACTATATTTCTGAATTCTTGCCCTAGTTCAAGGTTTTGTTAATATATGCAGAATCATACAAGTAAAAGAGGTGAAAGCAATTAAGCAAATAAAAGAAAGGGGAAAAAAAAACCTTACAAATCACAAAATATATTCCATTATAGTTGAGGACTAAAGTTCAATTCCTGCTTTATCCAAATGGGAATTTGTTCCTACCTGGAAAAGTGAAACCTGTCATTCAGTCCTCATCTTTTTTTTTTCAAATGATTTTTTTTAATCTATTTGGAAGATCAATGTAATATATGCAGGAGTAGAGACAGCAAATGATTTCAAGGAAAATGCAGCATATTTGAAGCATACATTCATATCATTCTTTAACCTTATTGATTTTTTAAATTATTTTTGGTTTGGGGGATGTGCTCTGGCAAATAGCAGTTGCCTCTGGACATGTATTATGGAAGGTAATAGTAAGAGACAGTGCCTGCCAGGAAAGCTTATCATTTTACAGAAAGAAGATAAACATGCCACATATTCCAGCCTTATTTATATGCATACACACACAACCTAATTGTGTGAAAAGGATTTAAAATTCTAAGTGAGATGTATGACTATTGATTCACACACAAGAGACTTTTTCTTAATGTCATTGTTTAAAGTCACCACTAGACACCCCAGCAATTCCAGTACATTCATGCCATGCAGTGACCCCCATGTGAGTCCTGGTCTCTGGCTAATGCTACTTTAATGGAATGTCCATTTCCACATTTAAACAGACAAAATAAATTTCGTATAAACTGGGTCATGTTTCAACATTAAATTTTTCCTTGCTGGTTACAAATAATAATACTACATAATCTCAGAGACAGAGAACCACCTAAGAGACTGCATAGTTCAACTCATACCTAAATAACAATCACTTCTACATAGTACTTGACAAGAGATCATTCAATTTTTGTTTGAAAATTTCCAATGAGGAGAAATCTTCTACCATTTCATTTTTGGATAAAGTTGAACTATTAGAAAGTGTTTTTTGTTTGGGTTTTTTGATTTTTTGTTCTTGATATTATAGTTGTTTTGCTTTGTTAAGTCTAATTAACCTCTTTAAAATATCCACCCTTTGATATTAGTTCTACACTCTGGGGACAAACAGATCAAGCCTAAACCACCTTCCATGGGACAATCTTTCAAGAACTAAAAGGAAGTTATCATATGCGTACTACCACCTATTTTCTTCAGTTTAAACATCCCCACTTCATGCAAAAAACCCTCCTATGATATGCTTTTTGAGATCCTTCACCACCTTCATTGTCCTCTACTGGACCCTTCCATCTTCTCTATGTCCTTCCTAAAATGTAGTACACCAAATTTAATGTGATCCTTCAAACATGGTCTAACAAGGAAAGAAAATAGCAGGGATGTCTCCTCTCTTTCCTAGAATGCTATACATCTCAAAATACAGCCTAATAGATTACTTTTCTTAGAAGTTATTTCATATTGTTCATTCATTTTGAACTTACAGTTTACTAAACCTCCAGATTTTTTCAATGAACTGCTGGCTAGTGAGAGTTCCCCCATTAAACATTTGTAAAGTTCATTTTCGTGTGCCAGTCACAAACCCCACCCCTACCTCACTTTTGCTCCATTCTTCTAGAGAGTGTCCCTATCCTTATTTCCCCAGATTTCAGGACTTTGCCATATGTGGCTTCTGGTCCACCTGCATCAGGATGTTAAAAAGGGGATATTTTTACTGATTTATAGTTCAGTTACAGGGATTATGCATTCATAAGTACTGCATTGTTTGTAATTATTTTCATTTCAAGTATACTTTGGTGTCACCCTCTTTCTCGTTCTTGCAATATCCATACACAAATTTTTGCTAGGATTGAATTGTTTTATAGAATAAGACCATATTCTTTTCCACAGATATTTTTTAAATTGACTTTTTTTGTGGTTTGCTACTCTCTCTCCTTTACTTCATGCCAGTTTCAGCATTCCACACTCTCTAATTTGTCCCATGACAGTATCCCTTGATAGTCATGGGCTGTGTTTTAGAAAGTTGCAGGCACCGCCAGAAATTCAGCTTCATAGCTGATAGGTAAAAATGCCATGTGGACTTCACCATTACTTTGGCAACTACCATAGCTCCTGGAATGTTGTTTTCTATTCCAATAATAGAAATTCTGTCATGTCCTAACATATGAATGGATTATAGATCCCTTGGATTATCTTGCAAAAATAATAATAATCTAGTTTTCATAATTCCTACAATATTACTTGACTCCAGGCTTGATGGTCATAACTTCAGGGCTTCATACTGACATATTATTCTTGATTATTTTTCTTTTCTTCCAGTAAATAATAAACTCATGTCTTTAGATGAAAAGTTGTCTGGATTTTGTCACTCAGAGTGGCCATCATCCTATGCATCTAAAACAACAGTATCATTACAATTTACTAATAAAGCCCAAATAGAAATTAGTAACAGATAGGTCTAACCTGATCCATGAATCTGAACTGTCTTGGAAATCATCTTGACAATAGTGTTGGAATATTTTCTTTACTTTGTATTACACAATCTAAATTACCTAAATTACCTTGTTACTTGTGATAAGGTCACAAATTCAGGTATGGTTTGAATTTGACCTAATGGTAATACTATTAAGAATACATAATAGGGGCGGCCAGGTAGCACAGCGAGTAAGAGCACCGGCTCCAGTGTTGAGAACACCTGGAGATCAAATCCCGGGCTCAGACACTTAGCACCACACCCAGAAACACCTGGCCGTGTAACCTTGAGCAAGTTACTTAACCCCAATTGCTTAGGGGCGGCCAGGTGGCTCAGCGAGTAAGAGCACCGGCTCCAGTGTCGGGATGACCTGGATCAAATCCGGGCTCAGATACTCAGCACCACACCCAGAAATAATAACTGGCCGTGTAACCTTCAGCAAGTTACTTAACCCCAATTGCTTAAAAAAAAAAAAGAATACATAATAAGAATACAACAATAAGAATAGCAATAGCTAGTTTATGCAGCACTTTAAGCTTTTGGTCCTCAAAACAACCTGATGAAGTAGGAGCCATGTTTATCCCCTTCTCCAAATGCAGAAACTGTGGCTGAGAGAGGTTAAGTCATAAGTGCAACGTCACACAGCTAGTAAATGTGTGAGACAGTATTCAAACACAGCTCTGGTTGACTCCCAATCAACACTCTTCCCACGGTACTATCTGGCTGTATTATGATTAGTGGTGGTGATGGTAGTGGTGGTGGTTGTTTTTGAAAGAAGAACAAGGACATCATGATGGTGGTGTCTTGATTCATATGTGTGTTGGATTTAAGTGAAGGAGAGTTAGCTGTCTATGTACAGTAGGAAAAATAAAGTCCTACCACCTTTTTTTCCCATTTTGCCAAGTTGTTAATTCCAATTTTTGTTTTTTGATGTTGTTGTTATTTTATTTTGGGGGAAAAGGTTAGTTTGTTTTTTTTTCTTCATCTGAGGTGGTTATCACACTAACACTTTGTGTGGATACTAATCAAGTTGGTAATGAGGAAGGCAATTCTGAAAAAACTTAACAGTACGTAAAATTGCATGGATATTCTGCTTTCAGTAGTTTGATAGTGAACATCTTCATCTGTACTCAATTCAGCAGCATCCACAAGTTTGTTCAGACTTTGTCATCTGCTTTAAAACAAGAATTATTTGGGTGGCCAGGTGGCTTAGCGAGTAAGAGCACAGTGTAGGGATGACCTGGGGATCAAATCTGGGCTCAAATACTTAGCACCACACCCAGAAATGACTGGCCATGTAACCTTGAGCAAGTTACTTAACCCCAATTGCTTTAAAATAATAATAATAAAAATAAAATAAGAATTATTTAAACTATAATATTAACAAGAATTTAGCACTCTTTCAGAGGTAAATTTAGCCTACTTGGTGATCTTTGAAAGATTGTGGAAGATGGGAAACATAGGACAGGCCTGGAGGTGCAAATATATCATCCAATTTTCAAAAAGGGAAGAGAATATTATTTTCAAACTAGAGGCCATTGCAGTTTTATTCTGAGAAAAATTCTAGAAGGTATAATTAAACACTAGTAAACTCGAAGCAACAGAAGTAGCAATCACCAAAAATCAACATGGATTCATCAAAAACAGATCACGATTGAGCAAACTATTTTTGGAGAGATTACGTAAATTATTAGATCAAACGAATACCACATATATTTTAAGTTTACCTACATTTTATTTTTAGAGTACAGGATTTAATTTTTTTTAACCAAGTCTAATAGTGCATGGAATGTTACAGCCTTAGAGTTGCTCTGTTCATCTCTGGAAAGAAGGGAAAGAAGTGTATTTTCACATCTCTTTTATGGGACAAAGTTTAGTCATTATTTACACTGTTGAAGTGAATGTGTGTATATGTTTTTCACATACATTGTTGCAGCTGTCACATATATCATTTTCCTAATTATGCTTATTTCTTTCTGCTTCAGTTCAGAGAAGTCTTTCCCTGCTTATATGAATTTGTTATATTGATCCTTTGTTATATTTCATCACATTTGCATACAGCAGTTTGTTTCTACATTCCCCCAAAATGGGTATCTACTTTGTCTCTTTGCTATTGCACAAAAGTTCTGGCATGAATCTTTTGACATGTTTAGGACAATTTTGGTCTTTGACCTCCTTCAGGCACGTGCTAAATAGTAAAATATGTGAGTCGGAATATATTTTGCCTAGATTTTAGTAAACCATTTGACAAAATCTCTCATGTTTCCACTGTGGAAAAGATGGAAAGATATGGGCTAAATAATAGAACAGTTAGGCGAATTTGGATCTGGTTTAATTGTGTCCAAAAATGACTTTAAATCATTAGTAATGGTTTAATGTCAACTTGGAAGGCAGGTATTAATGGAGTTCCCATGCTTTGCCTTGTTTAACATTGTCATCAGTGACTTGGATAAAGGCACAGATCAAGTTCATATCCAATATGCAGATGACCACAAGGTGGGGAGAGATAGCTAACATTAGTATACAGTGAGATTCAAAAAAAACCAGAAAAACAGGATAGAAATTTGTTGTAAATCTATCAAGATTAAATTTAAGAAAGAGAAAGATAGTTTTATATCTGGATTATCTTATAAAAGATCATTTAATCAATAATAATGTTACTTAAACTTATTCCATGCTACGCATACAGAGTGCAGTAGATAGAGTGCATGGTCTGGAATCAGGAAAACCTGAGTTCAAATCTAGAAACTTACTAGCTATGTAACCTTGGGTAAGTCATTTAACCTGTTTCCCTCAGTCTATCTGTAAAATGGAGAAAATAATAACAGCACCTTACCTCCAAGAGTTGTTGTGAGGATCAAATGAGATAATTATTGTAAAACACTTTGCACAGTGCCTGGCACATAAGAGACGCTATTTAAATGTTAGCTATTTATTATTGACATCTGAATTTTCTCACATTAAATGCTATTCTTTCCTTTTGTGAATGCAAAGTGAACATTACTTGTCTCTTGATAGTGTATTGGGTCATTTCACCGAAATCCATGAGTCCTCACCCCTACTAGCATATTATCAGGGAGTTATGATGGATTGTCTTTCAGGGAATGAAGTGTTACCCTATCCCCACCCTCCAAAAAAGGTTGTTAGCAGAACTAAATGCTGAGACAATCCCTTTTATAATACTAGACATTCACTATAATCACTAATGTGATACTGGGACACAGAAAAATGAAAATGAGATGAGGAATATTCTAATACTCCTGCATATATTCCCCAGTTCCTTGCTTAATGTTTTCCCTCAGTCATTTCAGTGATAGAGAAACTACTTATAATTATTTTTACTTGCTAAAATTGCCTGCCCAAAAAACAGCAATCTTCTATTCAGAATGCAGATAAGGAAACTGCAGTATAATGAAGATATGTGTGTATGCACACACACATGTATATACATAGACATATATAACATTAGCATTGTATGTACATATATCATATTTGTGATGATAGAAATTATGATATACATATATTATATACATATGGTATATTGAATATAAAATTATAAGGTGCTTGTGATGTCAAACAGGAATATACTGCTCATTTGAGATTGTAAAATAGAAGTATACATATTGGAAAGCCTAAATAGATACATAGACAGACAGATAAATAGAACAGATGGACAGATAGATAGGACAGATGGACAGACAGCAGACAGACAGACAGATAGATAGATAGATAGATAGATAGATAGACAGACAGATAGAATCACATATGCATAATACTTTTATCTGCTTACTGAGTATTTCATAATCTCCTTATTTCTTCTACTATCTTTTGTAATCATGACCTACATGAGGTACCTCCTAACTTGGGCCTCCTACTCCAAAAAATTATTGGCACCTAGATAATGTCCAGTTCCAGAGCTGCAGTAGGGAGGATCCATAGCCCTGAATATGCAGAGTAGATAAGGCAACCCTATCATATCTCATCCCAGAGTTCTTGTGTATTATAAAGGCTAAACACTCTCAGTCAGACAATGTTGAGTCTGACCATCACAACTGTAGCCAATACTTGTCCTCAGTAACCCAAGATATAGAGATAAGACATGCAACGCTGATTTCATCCCAGACATGAGGATTTTTCCTTTATAAATGCAGATACTGTTATATTACCTCATGAAATTCACTCAGATCTTAGGTCAGCACAATGATAATTGGCCTGGGATTCCAGTGGCCAGGATATCCTACACCAAATTTGTTCTCTCTACTCTCTGTTTAACTGAGATCTGAGTAGCTAAAGTATAACCTTGAACAAATACTCAGCAGTATGTATGAGTGGTACGTTGGGTGCTACCCTCACTCAGGGCTGTGGCTATATCTTTACACAATTTAAAAAAGTATTTGCTACTAAATATTGGGGGAATGGTCAAGAAAGACTGATCACCACTGTATTGTCTGGAAATCAACCTTTTGGACCCATGACAGATTCTGAAAAATCAACTTTCCTAGTTTTATTTTGTTTTGCTACCATATGTAAATTTTATCTGTTTTGGTAAAATGCAAGCTTCTTGAAAGCAGACATTGTTTCATTTTTGTGTTTGTCTCCCTCATGCCTCGCGTAAATTCTGCCATATAGAAGGTGGTCGGTCAATATTTTTGTAATTAATTTGGGGAAAAGA
Source organism: Petaurus breviceps papuanus (assembly GCF_028583685.1). Taxonomy (NCBI): domain Eukaryota; kingdom Metazoa; phylum Chordata; class Mammalia; order Diprotodontia; family Petauridae; genus Petaurus; species Petaurus breviceps. The sequence goes on along the minus strand of NW_027185791.1, from coordinate 9,088,845 downwards.
AAGTTTCCTAAATTTTTTTTTAAGCAATCGGGGTTAAGTAACTTGCTCAAGGTTACACAGCCAGTTATTTCTGGGTGTGGTGCTAAGTATCTGAGCCCGGATTTGATCCAGGTCATCCCAACACTGGAGCCAGTGCTCTTACTCACTGAGCCACCTGGCCACCCCTCCTAAATTTTTTATACAGCAATAACAAAACCCGACAAGAAATGGAGAAATCACATTAAAAAAAACCCTACAAAATGTATAAAATATCTTTGAGTCGATACCCTAAGACAAACTCAAAATTCACATAAATAAAATTACACTTGATTAGACAAATATTCATCATTTTTAGCTGATCCATACAAATAAAATTGAAAATGCTGATACTACCTAAATTCATCATTATGTTCTATACTATTACAACAAAACTACCAAAGAGCTATGTTATAGAGTTAAATAAAATAATAATAATGAATTTATCTGAAAGAATACAAGGTCTAGTTCAAGAATCTCAAGCAAAATAATGGAGCCATAGGAATAAAAGGAGTCCAGCACTTCTATCTCGAGTTGTATTATGAAACAGTAATCATCAAAAGTATTTTTTACTCATTAAAAATAGTAAGAATCACAATCAATAAAACTTAAGTATCTGTCATTTGATGCAAAAATATCAACACTGTTGGGAAGAATAACTGTTTGACAGAACTTTGGGAAAACTGGGCATCTGTTTAATAAATAATAGTTTTAGATTAGTACCTTATACTATATGCCACAATACATTCAAAATGGACACAGGACCTAAACATAAATGGCTACATATTTTTAAAAATATTTTAAGGAAAATGGTCAGAAGAATCTTTCAGAACAATAGCTAGGTGGATAATTCTTAACCAGAGAGAAAGAGGGAGAGAAAATATAAAATAGACAATTTTATTGCAGGAAACTGAAAGACTTTTGCCTGAACAAAATCAATGCTGCTAAGACCTAGAGAGTCTTCATTCTGCTCATTGTCTTCTTCTGTTTACTAAAATCTCCAGCCTCAGTTTCTTGTTTGAGGAGAGGATGTAGTTGTCCTCATGTCAAATCCTAAGTTTCTTGAATCCCTTTGGGCTGGCACAGTTTATCCTTACAACTCTGGATGATATTATCTCAATTTTACAGATGAGGAAATAGGAGCAGATAGAAATGAAGTTAGCTTGCCCAGCATCACACAGCTAGTAAATGTCTGAAGCCATAATTTATCTCAGCTCTTCCTAACTCCAGGTCCAGTGCTCTAGGCAACGTACCACTTGTATCCAATGTGGCTGTCACCAACAGGTAGAGATACAGAGAAAGGCTCTCAGTACATTCTATGGACTCTTTCTATGTTAGATGTATAGGAAAACATGGGCAAAAGTCACCCAGGTTATATAGACTCACAGATTAGTAACAATCTACACCATTGGAGAGAGTACTTAGATCAGTGAGAGATCACAAATTCATCAAAATACAAAATATAAAACAATAGCCCATCTTCATGTCCTCATTGTCGCCATCTTTTTTATAACTCATAGCTTTCATTTTTATAGAACTTTCCAGTTTACAATGCAGTTTCTTCATTACAACCCTTTGGGGGTAGGCAATACAATTATCCCCATTGTACTGGGATACGCTAACTTTGGTGTATATTGCCATTTAATTCTTATCAAATTTAAGTGACTTTAACCTGGTTTTGAATAGACAGTTGTATTTTTGTTTTTCCAGTCTTCTCATATTTAAATTTAACATTGGATGAAGATCCATAGAAAAGGCATGATTTAATTATACACAAAACAATAATCACAAAGAGCTGGGATCAATGTGAGAGAGTATAAATTCAACCTGCCAAATTCATCCTTCAAAAATTTCACCCCTTCCTTTGATATATTTTATTGTAGAACTAGCTATGGCGGTAATTCATCTTTTGGGGTAAGGTATGGAGAACTTCCTATTTGATACATTTGGAAAAACAGCAAAAGACAGTCTCCATCTGGAAGTTCCAATCAATTTGACTGATTTGACAAGACCAAATCATCTGCAAGCTCTCCTAGTCAATGAAATTGTGTCACTGCCAAATACTCTAAATGCTCCCTCCCTGCCTTTGGACTATACCTTCATTAGATATGCTTAGGATTCATTGACTTTCCTTCTAAATTCCTCTTGTATCCATATAGGATTCTTAATATAATGGCCCACCTTTCCCCCAACACCCTCAATACTGGAAAACATTCACTAGGAAGTGGTATTTTGGGGGGAAAGAGGCAATAATTGGGTAAGCCTGAAGCTACATTAATTTCAGTTCATGATTCTACCCTTTTATTTTCTTTTTCACAATCCTAATTTCTGTAAGGTTCGAGCCATTCTCCAGAAAACCTCTAAATCAGAGAACAAGCTTTCCAACTGGTCCCTCTTCGTGTCTGCCTCCATTAACACTGACCTCTTTACCCCAGTAATCAACCACTGCATTAAGCAGATCTCTGGCTTCATGACACACTTTTAAAAGATCAAAAGCTCATTTACAATACAAAGACAATTTATTCTTACTTCCCTTGTGTTGGCAATACAACTTTAAATAGACATTAACAAAAGCCAGGCAGTGTTTTTGCTGTCTTCAAATATGCATGACAGTAATATCACAAGATGAGTAGGAATCTTCTCTCTATTTCCATAATGCATTTCCTTACATGTTTAAACAAACTTTTTGGCACTGGGGGAAAAAATAAATTTCTGTCCAGAAATTCTGTCCCAGAACTCCCTCTTCCACCACATTCTTCCTCCACATAAAAATGAATTTAATCATGAGAAGACTGAAAAAACAAAAAAACAACTGTCTATTCATAGTGCCAAAATATTGTAGCTCAGGCTTAAAAAAATAGGTAATAATAAAAAATAGCTAGCATTTATATGGCACTTTAAGGTTTTCAAAGTACTTTACAAATATTATTTCATTTTATTCTCACAACAACCCTGAGAAGAAAGTGTTACTATTATCATCATTTACAGATGAAGAAACTGAGGCAGGCAAAGTTTAAAAGATTTGTCCAGGATCACATGGCTAGTAAGTGTCTGAAGCAGAATTTGAACTCAGGTCTTCTTGACTCCAGGTGTAGTATTCTCTACTGCATTACCGAGCTACCTCAATAAATAACTTAATCTAGCAAATTCAAAGCGTATTTCACAATAAACAAGGGTGGACCTCAAAAACCAATTGAGAAACAAGTTTACCAATTCAGACTTTTAAAAGAATCCACTGTAAAATCATCCTGTGCAGTCACCAAGCACCCTCTTCTGTCACAGAACTAGGAGCTCATAGGAGAAGTCTCAGTCTCACTCCCCTTCCCCTACTTCCTCCTAGTCTTTCATACTGCAAGCTATCCAGTGTGTGGGACATCAGACTGAGGGAAGAGAGGACCCAGGTCCCACAGTGGAAGGTGATAGAAAAAGAAAACATACCAATAATATTAAAAAAAGAAACTCATTCAAGGACCCCATGCAACAAACCACACAGAGACAGAAGAGAGGGAAGGAAGACATGTGGGGGATGGAATAGAGATCCTATAACACTCCCTTATTGGCATGAAAAATGAACTATGGGTACCAAGAAGGGGGGCTATACTTTTGTCTTTATTCCATATTATATATTTTTATGCATGTCTGCCAGCAACAAAATCTGAAACTTTTTGTGGCAACTTAGACCCCAGCACTAACCTTTCTGGCCTCCCAACAAACAATATGTAAATGGTTCCAATGGACCAAACCACCCAGAGCTGGAATTCAGCCTCCTTAACTAAGAAATGAATTTGGAACTTAATGACATTACTTGGTTTCTTTATGATATTTCTTTTTTCTTGGAGGGCCAGGGCACAGGGAGAGGGGAAGGCAAGGCAATTGGTGTTAAGTGACTTGCCCAAGGTCACACAGCCAGTAAGTGTTAAGTGTCTGAGGTTGGATTTGAGCTAAGGTCCTCCTGACTCCAGGTCCAGTGCTGCCCCTCTTTATGATATTTCTATTCTCTAATTCATTTCAAACCAGCACAATTCTTCCCATAATATCTTGTCTTCTAATTCTGACCAAAACTAAGTAAAATGGAAAGAAATAAAAGTATAATTTTCAACTTATGAGAATTTCTCATTTAAATCTTTTAACCTTCAATATAGAAAAAAAAATTATCTGTAATATAGCACTATATAATTACCACATAAGAATGTCTTAATAATAAAATAATGACAGCTTAATACCTTTCCCTTTCAATTTCCCTTCAAGTGTCATGAAAGGACTCTATAGTTTCTGTCTTTAAATTTTTCTGTTAAAAGAAATGATTTTTTAAAGTCCCTTTGAACTCATTTTTTTCAAGCCTAAAACAAATTTTGAATTCAATGTTTTCAAGTTCAGTATGAACAGTATGAAATCAGCTAAATTCGCATTACACCCAGGTACACTGCCTTGCAGAGTTGGGTTAGTGCACCATTAAAATTAATGATTTTGTTCTTGTCGTTCCTGTTTTTATTTTGAAAGGAGAGACCTGATGTGCCATATGCTTTTTCTTTTCCACACAGAGAAAGAAGCCTGAAATTTAGCATGACCCAAACAATAGCTCAGAGTGCTACACAGTCACTCAGGGAATTAATAATTTATATGATATTATTCTAGCTTTACCTGGAATATAAATGAATGTATCCTTGTCTTGTTTAAAGCTATCCCTCACTCCATAGAGCTGAAGACATGCTTAGCACTTTAAATTCAATGCACCTTGTTTTCTTGGTTATGTTGTTCCACAGGAATACAATCAACTGGGGACACTTGGCAAGTGAACGACATTGCAACTTTCAATCACAGGCAAATCATTATGTCTTACATAAAAATCATAATGGGATGGTGCAGTGTAAGCCTTCTAACTACCACAACCACCAAGATCACGCACATGGAACCCATTTCAAAGATAGCCCAAGATAAAAGAAATTTAAAAAAAAAAAGAGCCCAAGATACTAAGAACACCTATTACACAAAAGATCTACTGGGCAATTTTCACTTTATAGTGATTATCTTCAGCAGTAGCACTCTAGTGTGATTTTTCTGCAGATTACACAAGTCTGAATTTTGTCTAGGTGTCTCTTACTTGGCCTAAAGAGGAAAAATTTCACTTTGTACAACCAGGTGTTCTTATCTAGCTAAATGGATAGAAAACAGAGGTGTTTTCTAAGGAAGGGCTTAGAGTTAATCTATAAATATGATCTTTCCTTTGAAGGAGCAATATTAATCTATTTTAGACTATGAAGATATTGTTTAGCATCTATACACAAATCAATATCAGACCTATATATTCAACACCAAGTTCTCCCCGTGCTTCCATCCCAAACTTACTGCCTATTGGTTATTTCAAACTGTGTGTCCCATTGACATATCAAACTCAGCATATCCAAAGTAGAATTCATCAACTTTGCCCCCAAAATCATCTTTCTTCTACACTTCCCTATTTCTGTCTAAGGCATCACGATCCTTTCAGTCTCCCAGTTTTACAATCTCAGTAGTATCCTTGACCCCTCACTCCCTCCCATTCCACATAGCCAAAGAGATGTCAAATCTTTTCATTTCTAACATCTCTGGCATCTGACCCGTTCTCACTATTCAACCACAATCTTAGCTCAGGACCTCATCACCTCTCCCTTGATCTATTTCATTTCTCTCTTTTTTGGCCTCTCTGACTCAACTACACTAATCCATCTGTCATGTAACTGCCAAAATGGTTTTTCCCTAAGCTGTTTTCAGGGGCTCCCTATTGCAGCATTTAAAGCCCATCATATCTTGGTTGCAACTTACCTTTCAAGCCTGATTATACATCACTCCCTTCCTTTCCTTCATTCCTACAGACACTCACACATAATTCTCATCTTTTATCCTTGTGCCTGAACATCAGCCATCTCTCAGGTCTGGTATACTCATCTTCCAGGGTTCTGCCTCTTAGAATCACTTATTAATCTCAAGACTGAACTCAAGTATGACCTTTTTTATATGAATCCTTTCCTGACCCCCTGATTGCTAGCAACCTCCTTCCAAAATCTATCTCATTTTTAAAATTTTATAAATATTGTATACTTATAGATTTCCATTAAAAATGTAAACTTCTTTAAGGTGTGGGCTATTTCATTTTCTTTTTGCATTTTCACTGGGCCTGGAATATAATAGGTATTTAATATATGCATGTTGATTGACTGATTTAGGTGAATCATTACAAGGGACTCTTTCCCATTCTCCCTCCTCTTCTATAGATACAGCCACCTTTAGGGAATGCTATTATAGCTCCAGCTACACCTGGCTATCAAGACAGTGTTCTAAATATAAGCAGATACAAAAGATGATTTAAAAGGGAAAAAAAGGTAATTCTTGAGTAATTATGAACTCACAGCATCTCACTAAAAATAATCTATTGTTCCTTTTAATAAAATAAAAATCTATTCATAGTTTTAAAGATGAACAAATACTTTTAAAGATATATTAGTGAAAGGACATGAGAAACAAGCAAAGAATGTTAATGAAGAAAGAAGTTTGAGAACAATTATAAATTAATTCCTCAAACAAAGTGACTTATAAGCTTGCAATGGTTCATAAGGGTGAATAGTAAAAGACTTAAATATACTGATATAAATAGTCAGAAAAAAGTCAGTGAAGTAGTTCTATGAATCTAGGCAAATACTTTAACAATTAAACCTCAGTTTTCACATGTGAAAAAGGGCTTTTTCCTTAAAGGGTTGTAGAGTGGAGTAGAATAGAGTAGAAGGATTGTAAGTAGAGTGCTTCGTAAACTTAGGGTATTACAGAAATTGAAGCCAGTAGAGATACAAGATGAAAATAAGAAGACAGGGGTGGCTAGGTGGCACAGTGAGTAAAGAGTCAAGAGAACCCAAGTTCGGTTCAGGCCTCAGACACTTAACACCCACAAACACACACACCAAAAAAAAAAAAACTAGCCGTGTAACCTTGGGCAAGTTACTTAACCCCAATTGCTCTCCAAAATGCAAAAAAAAAAAAAAAAAAGAAAAGAAAAGAAGAAGACAGTCATAAGAAGTTAAATACACCTTTAAATAGCTATCAGAAGGAAACATCTACTTGAAATCAGCAAAATTTACTAACAGTTGGTCTTTTGTAAACAATGATGCACTATCCCCTAAGTCCATTCAATAGATCCATTTTCTCAGAGAGCATTTGCCTGACTCTTAAACCTGAATATATACAAGAAAATAAGAAAATACACTCAAAATAAGCTCCCAGTTGAGTATTGTAGAGAGAATCATTAATGATTATTAATTCTGCTACACTCTGAGTCCACCTCAAGCATATGAAGACTTCCTCCAACAGGACAAGTACAATCTGTTCTAGTAGCCATGAAGAAGACTGAAGTAGGCTCCATGGAGCCCTTAGGGCTCAGTCAGACATCAGAGATGCCCAGGTCATCCACTGTATCTTGGGCCACTGGCAGTCATCTTGCCTTTTGTCCTGCCTCTAGACCAGTTACTTAGGAAGAGACAGCGAGGCTGATGATTTTCCATAACTCTTCCTCACTTAAATCCAGTTCATGAGCAAATCAGGACATTACCCATGATGTCACTGGTCCTCTTCACAAATGAAGGATGAACAACAACATTATGTCATTTGAACTTGAAAAGGATCAGCTCCTTACAAGGTCATCCGTTTCCTTGCATTACTTTCTCTGAATTCAGAATACACTGTTCTCTAATCAATCAATAAATGTGTATTTATTGAAAACTTAGTATGTATTAGTACAATGCTAATCATGGTGGGGTCCCTAGAAATAGCGGAAAACATAATCCCTGCCCTTAAGGAACTCATTATTTAATTGGGAAGACAAGACATGCTTTTGAAAGAGCAGAAAATAATATTAGCAGATACATAAGTGTAAAGGGGACAGCAGTTTGGGTAGAACTAGAGCATTGCTATATAAACCTATGGGATTATCTCCCTAAACCCAACACTAGATTCTAGCACATGATGAGAGTAGGCTGTTCCCTTCTGATGTTAGTATCCTTCAAGTTGAAAAGGAGGCCATTCACTCTTTGAGGGGCAGGAGACAGCAATAGTAAACTTTGATTTAGGATTAGAATGACAGACCAGTAAATCCTAGGTTATTAAAAGCAAAGATACCCTGAACTAACAACTTACTATTGTAATTCCAAGACCGTATAAGCAGTCATAAGATTGATTTATATGTTCCAAGAGTAATGGAGGAAGACACCTATGTAACCAGCAACCTACTGGTACAACTCACGTAATGTGTGCTTGATACATTCCCTCAAAGTATAATGTACTATCTACTGCAAATGGCCTCAGTATATTTCTTTAGTATACAATATATTGTGTTGTGCATATGACCTCGATATTTGAACTCTAGGAGGTGATGTTTCCCAGTTGAGAGAGTACTGGATTTTCAGTGAGAGGACCAGAATTCAAGCTTCACCTCTGAGGCCTATTATCTGTGGGACCTGAAAGCAAAGTCACTTAACTTCCTTTGGCCTCCATTTTCTCACCTGTAAAATGGAGCAAGAGGACCATGTGGTGTCTCTGGGCTCTTGTACTTCTAGATCTATGATCCTATTGCAAGCAAACCCATATACTTTGTCAATAATTTGACGTTTTGCCATGTGTTTACCACTATTTCCAATCATTCCAGGCCCCTGATATGACAATAAAAGTCTTCAAGGAAGACCTCAAATATTTAGATGCTAAGATGACTTTTTTTTTTCAAAGAAACTTTGTTGAGTTGTTTCAATCACATTGAACTCGTTGTGACTCCATTTGGGGTTCTCTTGGCAAAGATACTGGAGTGATTTACCACTTCCTTCTCCAGGTCATTTTATAGATGAGAAAACTGAAGCAAACAGGGTTAAGGGACTTGCTCAGGATCACACTTTTTAACTCAGGAAGATGAGTCTTCTGACTACTGCCTACTGCCCTCTTATCCATACTGTCCAGAATATTAAGGCCCCTCCTAAAATGTGATTCTTGGAACTGAACACAGTCCTCTAGATGTGGTTTGACTAAAGCAAGATTTAGTAGATTGGCACATCCCTAATCCTAGATACCAGGACTCTCTTAATGTAGCCTGAGATGAAATTAGCTTTCTTTGCTGCCATAGGGCATTTTTAAATTATACTTTTTCAGTATAATAGAACCAACTTTTTTCTCATACAGGCGGCTATTTAAGCCATGTTTCCCATCCCTCATATCTGTGAAATGATACTTGAACCAAAAAACACTACATTTATTCCTATGAAATTCATCTTATTAGATTCAGCCCAGTGTTCCAGCCTGCCAAGATCTTTTTGCATCGTGAATAGCATTCAGTATGTTAGCTATCCCTTTCATTTTTAGTTTATCCACAAATTTGAAGGTAAGGATGTTGTCTATGTCTTGTACGTGTTAGTGATAAAAGATTTCAGAAGTACAGAACTAAGCACAGATTCCTAAGGTGTTGCATTGAATACTACTGTCACATGTGTACTCTGGTCTCACATTCTCAGGGCCAAGCAAGCTCTATCCTTTCCCTCCAGCTTCTTGAGTATCCTAGGGGAGCTTTAGGAAGTCTCTTTTCCCTTCCAGTGGCTCAAACACCCACCAGTTGTGTTTTGCCTATTTGTTAGGGGCTAGTGTCTAACACTCAAGTTTCACTTAACCAGTTAATACTGAATTACTTTGACAAAGTGGTTTTGCTTCAAAGATATTGCAAGAACAGAAAGCACAAACCTTTCTCATAATACTTCTGGGGCATTCTTTCTGCTCTACCAACTCAGGCTCTGAGGCAAACAGACTAAAACCATAGCTCAAATCCTCCCTGGCATTAGTCCCACCAAGTTCATGTTCAAGAACAACAGGACTATGGAGTGAATCCTTACCCTGCACTCCCTGAGGATAGTTGCTTCTCTGGTTGCAAACCTAGACTGAATTCTGATTTCTGGATTTGCATGACTTGTCAGACTCCACTCCCTGAGGTTAGGATGGAAACAAACAAAAAGGCCAAAGACCAAGGCCTGTCTCAGCCGTCATATGACCTCAGATTAAAAAGAAGGGGGTGATATAGACTGTATTGAACAGGGAGAAGTTGAAGTACACTAACTATCCTCCCCAGGACCCACAGCAACTTGTAGGTTCCAAACCAAGTCAGTTTGATGTCTTATCCTGAGTAAGGAGGTGAATCCCAGTCAATCTCAGAGCCTTCATCAGGAGGGGTAATATGAGGGGAAAGCCTCAGTCCACCAGCACTCATGGTTTCTCTGCTTATCTTTTTCCAGGGAACCAACAGTGAGTGAATCCCGGAAGTTCTGGTTTCTATCACAAATTCTGTAGCTCCTAAAAGGTTCAGAAACCTGCTGGATCTTTAGGGGCCCACCCAGCTCCAGGAGGAATGACCAGGGGACAGCTCTCCTGCTCCCCCAAGGCCAGGAAGCACACAGAATCTCAAATGTGTATTCAGCCAGCTCTCCAACAGCAATACCCAGGCTGTCACTGGACCAAAGAGACAGGTGGCTGCTGGAGCTTGGGTGGGAAGGGAAGGAAGAAAGGAGACAAGTTGGGGAAGGTGTTGGGTCTGGCTAAGCCCTCAGGTCCCAAAGACTGTCACAGATCCTTCAGAGTCAGGAAGTGGATGTTCTTTACTCTTTGCTTTTTGGTCAATCAAGGTCATTTGAGTAGCAAGTCTGGCACTTATTGAGTATTAAGTAGATGGTTGGTTATCTCGTGGAAATTTGGTGAAATGTTAACTTGAAAAAATTTATATTAAGGCATGATTGCTATTTTCATACATACATGTTGCACTGTATAAGATTGTGCCACATTGACTATTTTGAGACTTTTTCTTCTGTTGCACTGGTGAAGCAAGTTAAAAGACAATTCTCATGCCTCCCCAGAGATCACTGAGGACTGTTCTAGAAATGTACCTATGCCTTTTTTCTTTTTTCTCTCTTTTTTTCAATTTTATTTAATATTTTATTTTTTCCCAGTTACATGAAAAAACAATTTTAACATTCCTTTTCTCAGATTTTGAGTTCCAAATGCCTTACCCTTCTCTTCTCTCCCCTCATTGAAAAGACAAGCAATTTGACATAGGTTATAAATGTGCAGTCATGCAAAACCCATTTCCATTCTGTGAAAAAAAACTGCAGACAAAAAAAGAACGAAGGTAAATAATGGGGGAAATAGAACTTGTAAGGGTTCAAACTAATGGCAGTAGAAAAGAGACACCTCAACCCATCAAGATAGCCTTGAACCCTGAGGAGGAAATTGAGCTTGCCTACCTCAAAAGAAAGGCAAGAACAAAGATTGCACCTCCTTCCAATTAACTTTGAACCTTTAATTATTTTTTATTTTTGGAGAGGTGGAAGGCAAGGCAACTGGGGTTAAGTGTCTCACCCAAGGTCACACAGCTAGTAAGTGTCAAGTGTCTGAGGTCGAATTTGAACTCAGGTCCTCCTGACTCCAGGGCCAGTGCTCTATTCACTGCACCACCTACCTTCCCCCGCCATTAATTCTTAATACTTCTGCCTGTTAAGAATTTTATTCAGCAGAAAACAAGGCATCAGTTCAAGCTCCACTTTTTAGAGACTCAAGCAGTTCAGATCATATCCAACCCTAAAGAATTCCAAGAAAGCAGACATCATTATTTTAATTAAGTATTTAATTATTATTTTTAATTCCTTTTTATCATGGTGAACAAATTAACTTCAAGTCAAATTTATGATTGTTGTCAAGAAAGATCCAAGTACATACTATGCAACATAGTGACCCATCTCAGAAATGATACACAGAGCAATACTTATGTCTATTTTATAGAGTTCAGAGTATAATTTTACCTGATGTTAATTATTAATGTGGTTTATGGTTATCATATATTTGCTTTTATGACAAATTGTTGGCCATAGCTGATGGTTTATTTGATGTCAAGTCCTTAATTAGGAATGCAACCATCAATTATTACTTTCTTCTTTTGGGAAAATCTAATATGCTTTATGATGATCCACTCAGACAAGAACACCTAAGTTATTGTAGTCATCTCTTCAATAAACAAAATAATAAGCGAATGAATGATTTAATGCACAAATAAATATTTTCAAAGCCTCAAACATAACTTCTTGAACTGTTTCCTATAAACCAAATTGAGTTAGTCATTTTAATGAAAATTCATTAATATCTATAAGAAATGACCCAGTAACCAAAAATAAAATTGAGGAAGGCCCTTTCTTCCCCCTTCATAAACAGTAGAATATTAGTGTATTTCAGACTAATCTTTGGTCCTTCAGAGTTCCTGGCCCATTGGTTAAAAATAAAAACTGACATTCATATAGTACTTTTAAGTTAGAAGGGCATTTAACATGTAATAGATCATTTGAACTTTACAACAGTTCTCTGGGATATTATTACAGCTGGTATTATTTTGTGTAAATGAGGAAACTGAAGCTTAATGTGGTTATGACTTACCTATGGTCTATTAAGTGTCTAAGGTAGGATTGAAACTGAAGGCTTCATGACTCTAAGTTGAGAATTTTATTTATTAGCCCCAATAAATGGCTGGTACATAATAGAAACTAAATTAATGATTGTTGGTAGAGTGATTGATTGATGCTAATTTGTCTTTAGGTTGGGTTGTAGTTACTTTGTAGTGATCGTGCATTTATTAACTTCCTTTTATATACAAAGAACTGTGTTAAACATGGGGAATACAAAGAAAGCCAAAACCGAGACCCTGTTCTCAAGAAGCTCATAGTCTATCTAATAGGGAGAAAACATACAAACAAATATGTATGATAGGAGATATGCAACAGACAGTGGGGGTTCTCTCAAAGGGAAGGCATAAAAACTAAAGAGGACTAAGAAAGTCCTCTTGCCCAAAACATAACTTTAAATGGGCTTGAAAGAAGCCAGGGAAATTTGGAGACAGAGATGAGTAGGGAGGGAATTCTAGGCGTGAGGGACAGCCAGCAAAAATATTCAAAGTTGAGAATGGCAGAGAAGTATTTATTTTTAACAGAAAAATCTAATATAGGTACTAATATAGTACCCCAGCTAGCAGAGCGAGTAAGAGCACCGGCTACAGTGTCGGGATGAACTGGGGATCGAATCCGGGCTCAGACACTTATTACCCACCCAGAAACACCTGGCCATGTAACCTTGAGCAAGTTACTTAACCCCGATTGCTTTAAAAATAAAAAAAAAAGAAAAATCTAATATAGAAATTTATTTGGGTCATGATGTGCACATGACAAAGAAATTTAGCTTTTTGCCATCCTACCTAGACTTACCATATATTACCTCTCAATACCATGTCATAGCCTAACTAGTTAAATACATTCCAGCTTTCTTAGAAGACTTTCAGTGATTTGCTTGCAACTGAACAAGAAATCGATTTCTTCCCTTTTCCATCACTCTGAACTATTTCATGATTTCTTTTGGTAATTGTGAATGTCAAGATTAACTGAGTATGCAAAACGGTCACCTCTCATTATCCACCTCATAGCAGAAACCCTCCCCCATGCCTCTGCTTCAATTAGTTGAAAGCCATTTCTTCACCTCACATGATACAGCAGGGAAATACTACCATACTTGTGGGTGGACCTGTTACTATCTAGAATGATGCCCTATACCATGCTTTTGCTTGACCCTGGAAGAATGGGTGACCCTAATGACAGCTGCCACAGTGATTTGGGCTACTAGTGATTCAGAAAGGCCGGAGAACATATGAATCAACAGTGACAGATAATGGCTCACTTGCCCCAGATCTACATCAGACATAATTGAAGTATGACAGGCCATTGTTGAGTTTTCCAGTTATTTTTTTAAGAGATCTAAATAACCTCGGAGTGAATAAAACTGACAAATATTATCATATTATCTCTGGGCATCAGATTTCAAAAGCTACAGAAAATTTAGGTAGAGAAAAGAACAAGAATTTGTTCATGATCTAGACATGCCAGGCATTGTGCTAAGTGCTTTACTATCTCATTTGATTCTCACGACAATCCAGTGAGGTAGATACTATTATTATAATACCCATTTTACAGCTGAGGAAAGCGAGGCAGGCAAAGTGCCTTGCCCAGGGTCACATAGTTATTATGTTCCAGAGGCCTGATTTGAACTCATCTTATTGACTCTAGACCTAGAACTCTATGTACTGGGACACCTAGTTTCTTCAATTTAGGAAAACAAAAGGAACCAAATTTAAAGAACATATGACCCAAAAGTTCAAAAAAAAAAAAATACAATATCTTAGAAATAAAGAAAACATAGTACAAAGCCTCTTAACTTTTTTTATGCCATGGCAATCTGGTGAAACCCATGTACCCCTTCTGAGAATAATGTTTTTAAATGTATATAAGATACATAGAATTTCAAATGAAAGCAATTATATTGAAACATAATTATAAAAGTATTTAAAAGTAAAACAGGCTCAAGGACCCTAGCTTATTAACCCCTAGGCAAAGAGAAGATTGGCTTTGAAATTAGACAGACTTAAACTCAAGTTCTGTAGTTGAACATATTAGTATTATGACCTTGGGGAAATCACTGAACTTCTCAATGCCTCAATCAACACTTAAGACCTTAAGTCAGAGGAGTTAGAAATTTTCACTGGTGGATAGAATTATCATACCAAGAGCTTTTGCATTTATAAATACATGTGTTGAGAACAAAAATAAAAGGTGAAAAAATCAAATACAACTGTTTCTTAAAGCTGTCATGGAAAATAGCTGCAAGTTTTTTACACGAATAGGCCTCAGTTTTCTCCAACCCCCAGGACTACTGTCACAGAGGTCATAGTTCTAACTTCCCTGACACTATGTTAAAAAGAGACATTGGTAGTCACCAATCCTGGGCTATTATAAGCTTAGTGTTCAAAGCTGGTTGTAGCTACAAGGTCTGCGCTTTTCAGACCACAAGTTCATTGCAATGAGGAATGTATTCAGCTACCTCAGAAAGTTTTGTCTAGAAAATGGGCAATACCAAAGTTTATATATTTCTAACTCTTAATGTCTTTCTGCCAACCCTTCCCAACTTGGCTCCTACTCCTTATCCTCATTACACTCTTGGAACAGATTCATAGTTGGAGGTTTTAATGGTACTTTCTCTAATCTGCCATAAAAATATAATTGCCCACTACACCAAACAATTTTTCTGAAACCTTTGCGTCTCCTGTTCTCTGTCTCAGCACATGTTCTCTCTTTACTATACTTGTCATACTCTTAAAACCTTTACAAGGATGTATTGTATATATCTCCCCTCTACCTTGCTTAGTCTCTCCATAAGACCATTCCTTGAAATTTGAGGATGTGTTTTTATTCCTTTTCCTTCATTTTCTTCTATAGACATCTTGTAGAGAGGGTTTACAAAAATGTTCTATGGATATATTGCCTCCAATAGAACCAGATAAAATTTTCCATTCATTCCAGTGAATTTTTTACTCAAAAAGGGGTCAGATACACACACACACACACACACACACACACACACTGTGTATGTGTGTGTGTGTATTTGCTAACCTGGAGTAAGCAGTATAAACAGTACATAAATCTACAGCATTACACAGTGCTTATTCTTTAGATTGGAGGGTGAAGGGGTCTTGAAAAATTTCTCTAATTTCTACAGAAGTAAATCAATTCACATTCTGTTCTTTCTTTTATTCGGCTAAAACAAAATTACTTCATAACCCCATTCTTAGATCTGCTTCCCAAAAAGGCTCCAACTATTGTTTAGCTATAGTTTCTAGTGAATTCTGTGGGTCTCCACTCCTAAAACTATAGCTTTCAATCCCCATCCCACGTGTTTTTCAGTAAGTCAAACAGTAGACAAGTAGCTCTTGAAAAAGACATTTACTAAGATAGCAGAATTTTTTTTAAAAATAACTATAAAATATTACTTCCCAACCATAAACCTGGGGCATGCTTTCCCATAAATACACACAGAGATCATGGAAATTGGGCACAAACTTAGTAAATACCAACAGTGTTTGTACCCCAAAACTGTGTGCAACAGAGATCCTTACCCAAATAATACTCAGAGGCTTTTCAAGGTAGAAAGCAGAAAAGAATGGTTTATTATGATCTCAAGAAAGGGTCACCCTCTTGACAAATGATCAGGAGAAGCAATTCACAAAGGAAATGGCAAAGTTATAAAGCCCTAATGCAGAATTCTCCCCTGCTCCCCTTCTGACCCTTTTCTTCCATTGGCTGGAAGTCAGGTGCACAATCTAAGCCTGGCAATCTACCTCAAGTACCAGAACAAGGAAACAGTAGACCACCCAATGTACATTTGAGAAAGCACTTCTGTCCTAATTTGGCACATCTTGTGCTGAGGTGTCACTGAGAGAGGGGTGACTCCCTACTGCTCTGAGTTTGAGTCCTTGTAAATCATGTGATTTCCTTTGAAGGCCTGTTTCCCACGAAAAGCCTTACTAGATTTTAGAGTATAGTCAGAAGTTTTCACTTCTTTCACTCAATAGTAAGGAACATGTGGGGAACACATCTAGTCAAAACTACTCACTAGTAATTCTAAGACCATTGAGTCTTTCTTTTTGATAGAGTCCACACAAAGTTCTCCCTAAGTGTAGCATTGCTTTTGGCCAGGTTGCACAGCTGGGATAACAGCACCTTCTCCCTTCTAGAGTTCATTTCTCCATCACAAAAGCTAGCTTTCTTCTCTACTCTCAAAGGTCATGCTGAGGAAGCTACTTTTGCCTTTCTATAACCACCTTTAATTATTTGCATCTGTCTAATATGTGTACCTAATGCTTTCTAGACTTTCTTGAACTGATAAACTCTCTGGAACTGTTGAATAGGGTTCCTCCTTTCTATATAAGTATCTCTATTACTAGATGCCATAACAGATTGGAGCAGGAGGAGTTGGGGGGAGGGGAGAAGAGAAGAGAAAGGAGAGAAATACCCTCAATGCTCCTACAAGTACATCATTCCACAACTACTCTGAGCCTAGACTACATTTAACTATAAAAATGCTTAACTGACTCTAGACATAAATTTAAAAGCCTTAAAGAATGTGACCCGTTTTTCAACCTATATATACAACTTCTGACTCAAAGAAAGGCATTTATCATTCAAATGCCTTTTCATCTGTGAATACAGTTGAAGACATCTGGGATGCGGGAGGAGACCAAATGGCTACTTTTTAAAATTTGTAAATTGAATGGGATTTTTTTTCTTCAAAAATAAAAATATCTGGTGTTCAGTAAAATTACTTGCACATAGAAAGTATTAAATAACCAGTTAGGTAAAAAAAAAAAAAACCTAATGTAATCAGTGTTGTCTTTGGCTATTAATATGACTGAGATTGCCTTTTCTTTTCCTTTTTTATGTCAACAAGTGAAGGGGAATGTGATATCTATCCTATCAGTTTTCAAAATCTGTTTTACCAAAGCAGCCCACAATAAATTGCACAGAAAAAAATAAGGAGTTTGTCATAGTCTTATTAATAGGAGGTTTAAACCCAAGTCCAACTCACTCATCTGAAATTCACATCATCAATATGAATATTTAGCTTCTCAATAATAACATGGAGCCCATTTTTATTCATCTTAAAAACAATCTTAGTCCAATGTCTATTTCCTTGGTTTGGCTTTCAGTCTTCAGTACATAATGACAGTGTGAATGAATCTGGCCTCCATTCATGAGATATTTTTTCTCTCTATTAATTAACCTCAGTGCTAATTGGGTTATTTGAGACCTACTTACAAAGTGTTCAGGAAAACAGCATATCCATTATGTTGGGAATCAAAGCCAGTGGGATTGTAATACTGCCAAGGATCAAAGCTCATCAGTGAAACTCAAGGATAAGGAGAGGTGTTCTGACTTCTAAAGACTGTCAATGTTATCAAACACTTGTTTACTCTTAAAAAATATTTCAGAAACAGTTCATCCTCAATGGAGGAACATAAAAGAAGCTTTGAGTAAACTTTTTGAGTTCCTTGTCTTTTCTCCCTATTCTTTCTTCTCACCATCCAGACTAAGGTCGACTTGATTTTCTAGGAACAGATTGTCAAAAGCAATGATTAGAAAATAATATAAGAGGCAGCTAATTAGCACACTGGATAGAGCATTGGACCTGGAGTCAGGAGGACGTGTGTTCAAATCCAACCTCAGATACTTACTAACTGTGTGACCCTGGGCAAGTCACTTAATCCCATTTACCTCTTTTTTAAAAAAGCAGAAAACAATAAAAATGGTTGTTGTTTTTGGTCATGGAGGACACTGATGAAAGGGGTGTCAAAATTTCCAATGCCAGTACTGATGCCTAGGCAAGTTCAAATCATTCCTATAAGACTCTGGCAAAATTTACCTAATTAATTGAATGACACCCTTTGAGGCATAGGGGGAGTATTGGTTTTGGGGGCTTTTTGTTTTTGCTTTTTGGAGGGAATTGGAGTTAAGTGACTTGCCCAAGGTCACATGGCTAGTAAGTGTCAAATGTCTAAGGCTGGGTTTGAACTCAGATCCTCCTAACTCCAGGGCTAGTGCTCTATTCACTGTGCCACCTAGCTGTCCCATAGGGGGAGTATTGGCAAAGGACATAGAATGATAGTGTCCAAGCAGTCAACAAATGCTAGACAAAACAGCAATGCTAGACAAAATTATAGAACCTCCCCATTGGCTACTGATAGCCTTTCCCTGGCTTTGCAGACTCTGCCTCATCTAACCTTATTGCCTCATCTAACCTTATTGCCTACTGCTTACAAGCCTTCTATTCTGTTGGGGCAAACCTGATACACATTAGAATGTACCAGTTTGAAAGGTGACTCTTTCCATTTATTCTTTCACATTTCCTCTTGGTGAGGTGAGACAAAGTCAGTACCTGTAAGAAGAAATACCCTAACACACCCAGGATGGCTGCTAGCACAGATTCTTTGATCTGCTTTTCTAAAGAAAAGCACCTCAAAAGGGGTTAGCAATCTTACTTTAATCAAACATACATGTCATGCATATATAACATTCATTAGGTACTCATTATGCTTCAGGCAATATGTTAAGCAATGGAGGTTCCAAAACTGGTGAAAAAATAGTTCTTGCTCTAAAGAGTTCACAGTCTGGAGTGGCTAGGTGACACAGTGAATAGAGCACCAGTCCCGGAGTCAGGAGGACCTGAGCTGAAATCCAGCCTCAGACACTTAACACAAAAACTAGCTGTGTGACCTTGGGCAAGTCACTTAACCCCAATTGCCCTACCTTCCCCCTCCAAAAAGCAAAAAAAAAAAAGAAACAAACAAAAAAAAAGCAAGAGTTCAGAGTCTAATGGGAGGGGGAAAATATGCAAATAAATATGTACAAATAAGATATACAGGATAAATTTTGGGTAGTCTCAGAAAGAAGACACTAAGATTAAGGAGCAATGGGAAAGATTTCTTGGAAAAGGTGAGATTTTACCTCCATGAATCTTACAGTCATATAGGGGAAAAGAGACAAATCCATAGAGAACTGTTATACATAGATGGGATATGTGACCAGGTGACATTATGTTCTCTCTGGGATATACTAAATTCCGGGGAAATACCCTCAGAATGAAGTATGAGAAGTTAGTCAGTTATTATATCACCTAGGGAAATACTTAGGATGAAATATAGGGATGTTAGAGAGAATCAAGGAGGAGGAGAGGAAGAGAAGTCATGACTACTGACCCAGAGCCTGTCTACGCCTAGCCTGTTTTCCTTTATCAGGTCTCATAGAAATTAAAGATTGCCCAGCCCTTGTGCAAGCTGATGTTAAATTGTCTGACTGTGAAGTAGTAGTACTTTGATGGCCCTTCAAAGTTTCTCTCTTCCATACTGGGAAGCTTGACTGCTTGAGAACTTACCAACCTACTGTAAGATTATAGGATTTCATACTTCAGGACACAAAAAGTGTGCAGTGCTCATCTGATGGGCAAGTCATTAAAACACTTCTTGATTCCCCTTCAGATTAAATATCATGCTGATTTCACAGTGTAGACAAGGAAAAGGCTAGATTAGCAAACTTTCATCTCTAGAGCCTAGGATGAGTTTTGTTTTGTTTTGGGGAGAGGAGAAGATGGGGAGGGAAAGAGATGATGAAATGTTAGTTTCTCATTTTAATCATCTCATTATATATGTTGCATTTCTATTCTAGATAATACTTCTTTCCATTACTCTGATGTCATTTGCATAACTCTTGCTGGTCTAATTACTGACGGAAAATGGGGACTTGTGGGTAATAGGTTCTTGTTACCTGCAGGTAACGTTCCAATGTGCTGCATTATAGGGAATAAAAAGCAATGATTTCTTTGGTGAACAGAAGTGAAGAACTTCCTTTCACAATGTGACTGGCACCTTCTCCACCACTTAGAGTCTCAGAGAGTTGTCTAAAATACTGACCAGATACAAAGCAAGTATGTCAGAAGGGATGGGACTTTCAATCCAGATCTTCCTGGTTTTGACACAAGCTCTCTAGATATCATGCAAACACTTCCTCTTCTGTTACTTTATAATAGAAAATAAAACAATTAAAGCCATAGGATAATGGAAAACAAAATGATAAACGTATCCTAAGGAGTAAAACCATTACCACCAGAGGGAATCAAATATTTTTATGGAAGACATGACATTTGACGTGGGTTTTAAAAAATGTATCTGCTGTGACACCTAGCTGCCTCTAGAAACAATAGGGAGACACTCATGATCAGAGAACTAAAATGCTGTGCTCAGAACTATGGAGATGATTTTGTTGAAAAAGTTTCCATAAGATGCTTTTCTACTTTGGGGGGAATAAATAGAAGGGATGTTTAGACTCTGTGTTTTAATGACTTGTTCCTCAGATGAGCACTGCACAGTTTTTGTGTCTTGAAGTTTAGACTGTGTAAATTCTGTGAAGTCAGAATGTGAAAACAGAAAAAAGATAAAGTAGGACATCCCACGGTAATGATAATGGGGATTTGAAGATCTTCCCTTCTCCGGAATTTGAAGACCTTCCCTGCTTTGAAAATATACTCTGCCCCCTAACAGGGTGAATGTAACCACATGGAGTCTGTGGTGGGAGGAAATTGCTCGAGGGAGCATAGTCCACAGGAAGGTGAGAGTCAAAGCAAGCTAAACAGTTGGGAGAGGGCACTTCTGAGGGAGACAGATAGACTTGTGAGTAAATATCGGTCTTGTGTTGGTTTGTAGGAAGGCTAAAGGATGGTTTGGCTCTCTGCTATGTTCTGGTGCATTAACTTCTATGTTGCTATGATGGATTCATATTTCTGGTATTGGTATTTGGTTTTCTGGTGTGTGAATAAATGTTTTGCTTTTTCTCTTCTCTATGGAGAGTCTGTTATATTTTGTGACTGAATACCGTGCAGCTATATTTATGGTAACCATGGGTGCTGTGAATATTGCATTGGTGCTACACTCACACACGGGGAATGGCACAACTAGTGGCCCAGAGGCAGGAAGGCAAAAAGTGGATTTAAGAGTCATAGCAGGATTCTATTAGGTTACAGCATAGGAAACACAGAAGGAAGTATTATGAGAAAAAGCTGATGAGGTAAAGACGAACTAGACTGTGAAAGGATCTGGCTAGAAGGCTATTTATTGCCTTTTATGGCAACAGACCACCAGACTCATGGTATAAAAAGGAACTGGAAAAACTCTGTTCACTAACAGTAGGAACACAAGGGCACATGTAAGCATATATGTTTATGTTATAGATAAATTACTGGTAAAAAAAAACCATCTAAAAGCATTAAGCCTTCAAAAATTCCATTTGATCTACAAAATAAACCACTTGCATGTCTCTCTCCCTTGAAGCCTTAGCACATCACCCTATATCAATGGAAATAGGCCAGCTCTGAAGAAGTAGTTTTGTCCTGGAGGGGGCAATGGAAATCACAGACCCATAAAATGAGAGCTGGAAGGGCCCTGAGGGATTGAAATGTTATCAATTCACAGATAATAGAAACTAAAACTCAGTGACAGGATGTGTTCACAAAGCTACTTAGTGACTTTGCCAAAATTAGAACCTCCTCTCCCCCATCTCCTTGTCCAATTCACTTCAAACTCCCATAGTGTCTTTCATGCTATTAGATGCAAAGGCCTCAGGCTGATATTACACTACAGTCATAAAGTACAGGAAATTTACAGAGTCTAAACATCCCTTCTATTTATTCCCCCAAAACTAGAAAAGCATCTTATGGAAACTTTTTCAACAAAATAATCTTCATAGTTCTGAGCACAGCATTTTAGTTCTCTGATCATGAGTGTCTCCCTATTGTTTCTAGAGGCAGCTCGATGTCACAGTGGATAAGAGACCTGAGCCTGGAATCAGGAAGACTTGAGTTCAAATCTACTATCTGTGTGACTCTGAGCAAGTAACTTAACCCTGTTTGCCTCTGTTTCCTCATCTGTAAAATGAGCTGGATAATGAAATGGCAAGCCATTCCAGTATCTTTGCCAAGAAAACCCCAAATGGGATCAAGAAGCATTGGACACAACTGAAAATAACCAAACAACAGCAACAATTATTTCTAGGATAAAGTAAAAATTCTGCATCCTACTACTTAAAAATCTGGCTGCGACCTACCTTCCCCGATTTGTTTTATATTGCTCACCATGGTGAGTAATAACTCAGTTCTTTGTTTCCTTCCTCTAAGCCATGACTGTTTCCTTGGTCGAGACTACACTCACTCCCTCCTCTTCTCTACTTCATAGAATCATGCTAAACCTCCTTCACAGGGCAACTCCAGTGTCACTTCCTGTGTGAAGCCTTCCCTAATCCCATTTCCTAGTGCTTTCTCTTTCTTCAAATTATTTTGTTTTTGCTTAACTGTTTTGGATTTTCTTACATCAGAAATAATGTGGCCTAGTGTATACAGAGCAATTTGATATCTTATTTTTTCCAAAACTTATGTGTAAAAACAGTTTTTAACATTCATTTAAAAAAATTTAAGTTCCAAATTTTCTCCCACCCTCCCTGTCCTCCCCCTCCTCATTGATAGAGAAAGCAATTAAAATATATGTTATACATGTACAGTCATGCAAAACATAATTCCATGTTAGTAATGTTATGAAAGAAAATAACAAAGTAAATAAAAAGTATGCTTCAAATCTGCATTCTGACTCTAACAGTTCTTTTTCTGGAGATGGATAGCATTTTTCATCACAAACCCTTCAGAATTATCTTGGATCATTGTATTGCTGTTAATAGCAGTCATTCACAGTTGATCATCACATAATATTGTTATCACTGTGTAAAGGGTTCTCTTGGTTCTGCTCATATCACTTTGCATCAGTTTATGTAAGTGCAGGTTTTTCTGAGAGCATACTGATCATCTCTTCTCATAATAAAATAGTATTCCATCAAAATCACATAAAACAATTGTTCAACCATTCCCAATTAATAGATATCCCCTCAATTTCCAATTCTTTGCCATTACTAACAGAACTTCTATAAATATTTTTGTATGTATAGGTCCTTTTCCTTTTTTTTATCTCTTTGGAATATAGACCTAGAAGTGGTATTGCTTGGGTCAAAGGGTGTGCATAGTTTTGTAGTCCTTTGGGCCCTTACCCTATAAAGAAGTAAAAAGGATGGGTATAATAGAAGGGGGAGGAAGAACTGATAAAATGGAGGGTATGTCAGAGAAAGCAGAGATTAGATGTAAAATACTTGTGAGGAGGAAAAGGGGGGGGGGGGGTAATAGAGATGGGAATAACCAAGTGAAAATAAGGTGAAAAAAGAGGGAAATACACAGTTGGTTATCATAACTATAAATGTGAATGGGATGATGGAATCCTAAAAAAAATTGCCCCCAACCCCAATATTCTATCTTCCTTATGGGCCTCACTGAACAGCAGGTATGTTCTGATTTGACCCCACAATCTGACTTTAACCACACCACAGGCCACCCAGACCTAATATCCCAAATATGCCTTACTAGAACAGGAGGCATGTCTTTGTGAAGGAATCCTAGCCACTGTCTCTAGTTAGCCACTGTCCCCAGACCCAATTCTCACATTTCTCATAGAAACAGCAAGTTTGTACATGAATTCATATTTCCCACAGAAACAGTGGGTGTATCCATGTAGTCAAACACAACCACATCCATCTAATCTCAGACAGGACTACATTAGCTAGCCAATCAAAAAGGTGGTACCACCAGGATGTTGTAGCAGGATGTGCACCCAAAAACAATAGGAGGAATTTTCCCTAAATTGTCACCTGTGCAGTGAAAGTAAAACTGTCCTTTAAGTGAACTTTGATGTCAATAAACATACATACCATGCCCCCCAAATAGGTTTTTCTGTATCCATTATGGGTAGCCACATACGTAGCTCCACCAAGGCTGGGACCCTCTTCCCTATTACTAATTCCTTGGCAAACTCTTCCTGCCTTTTTGATACTCATATATTCTGTTATGTAATTGCATATTTTGCTCTATAAAAATCCCTGTCTTCCTCTAATAGGTTGTCAGTTCCTCTTGGAACTCAGCCTGCAGGAGAGTTTGAAT
The DNA here is from genome assembly GCF_028583685.1 of Petaurus breviceps papuanus. Classification (NCBI taxonomy): domain Eukaryota; kingdom Metazoa; phylum Chordata; class Mammalia; order Diprotodontia; family Petauridae; genus Petaurus; species Petaurus breviceps. Next base: position 9,064,347 of record NW_027185791.1, on the reverse strand, counting down.
TGGAGATGGTCTGAGTCTGTGAGTTCTTTCAAGATGACGCCCACAACACACCGTGAAACAAAACCACAACAAACTCACCTATAAAATGGAAGCATATAATCACAATGGATTAAAAACCAGAATCCTACGATATATTGCTTACAAGAAACAAATTTGAGGCAGAGTAGTACACACAGGGTAAAGGTAAGGGGCTGGAGCAGAATCTATTATATTTCAACTAAGGCAAAGAAAGCAGGGGTAGTGATCATGATCTTAGACAAAACAAAAGCAAAAATAGATCTAATAAAAAGAGATAAAGAAGGAAACTATAACTTGCTGAAAGGTACCATAGATGATGAAGTCATATCAATACTCATCTAAATTTTTGAAGGAAAAGTTGAATAAGTTACAGGAGGAAACAGATAATAAAACTATGCTAATGTGGGACCTCAACTTTCCTTTCTCAGAACTAGATAAATCTAACCAAAAAAATAAACAAGAAAGAATTTAAGGAGGTGAAATAAAATTTTAGAAAAGTTAAATATGATAGACCTCTAGAGAAAATTGAATGGGAATAATTAAGGAAATATATATAATTCTAATTACTTACATCAATGAAATAGAAAAAAAGTAGATCAATGAACTGGACATGCAACTAAAAAAAAACTAGAAAAATAACTAATTTAAAATCCCAATTAAAATCCATATTGGAAGTTCTGAAAATCAAAGGGAAATTAAATAAAATTGAAAGTATGAAAAACATTGAATTAATAAATAAAACTAGAAGCTGGTTTTATGGGAGGAACAATAAAATAAATAAATCATCGCTTTATTTGATTTTTAAAAGGAAGGAGAAAACCAAATTACTATTATAAGAAATGAAAGGGGTGAATTGACCACCAGTGAAAATGAAACTAAGACAACTGTTTGAAGCTATTTTGTCCAATTATATGCCAATAAATTTGACAATGTAAATGAAATGGATGAATAAGATGAATGAAATCTAAATGAAAATATAGATTGCCTAGATTAACAGAAGAAGAAATAAAATACTTAAATAGTCCAATCTTAAGAAAATGAATTGAAACAGCTATCAAGGAACTTCCTAAGAAATGATCCCCAGGACTAGATAGAGTCACAAGCAAATTCTACCAAATATTTAGAGACCAATTAATCCAATACTATATAAACTATTTGGAAAAATAAGTAGAAAAGGAGTCTTACCAATTCTTTTTATGACACAAATACAATGCTGATACCCAGACCAGGAAGAACTCAGAGAGAGAAAGGAAATTATAGACCAATTTCCCAAATGAATATTGATGCAAATTTTTTTAAATAAAACACTAACAAGGAGATTATAGCAATACATGACAAGGATAAAACACTATGACCAGGTGGCATTTATACCATGAATACAGGCTGGTTCAATGTTAGGAAAACTATCAACAAAATTGACTATATCAATAACAAAATCAACAGAAATCATATGATTATCTTAATAGATGAAGAAAAATTTGACAAAATACAGCACCCATTTCTATTAAAAACACTAGAGAATAAAGGAATAATAAATGGAGCTTAACTTTAACTAATAAGTAATATTTAAAGATAAATTCCATTCAAAGTACCTTTAGAGACCAACCCATGTACTATATGAACACAACTATAAAACACTTTTCACACAAATAAAGTCAGATCTACGCATTTGGAAAAATAACTGTTCATGGGTATGCCAAGGCAATATAACAAAATTGTCAATTCTACTTAAATTAATCAATTTATTCAGTGCCACGCCAATCAAACCATCAAAAATTATTTTATAGCACTAGAAAAAATAAAATTCATCTGGCAAAACAAAGCTCAAGAATATCAAGGGAATTAATTTTAAAAGTGAGAAAGAAGGTGTCTAGCAGTACAAGATCTCAAGCTGTATTATAAAGGGGTAATAATCAAAACAATCTGATACTGATAAGAAAGAGTGGTGGATCAGTGGAACAGATTAGGTACAAATTATATTACAGTAAATGACCATAGCAATCTATTATATGATAAACATAAAGGATCCAAGCTTTTGGAACAAAAATTCATTATTTGACAAAAGCTCTAAGGAAAACTGGAAAACTGTATGGTAGAAATTAAGTATAGACTAACATCTCACACCATATACTAAAATAAGTTCAAAATTGATTTACACATAAAGGGTGATACCATAAGCAAATTAAGAGAGCATGGAATAGTTTATCTCTTAGATTTATGGATAAGGGAAGAATTGAGAACCAAAGAAAATATAGAGAACATTACACAATGTAAAATAGATAATTTTATTATATAAAATTAAAACTTTTCAGGCTCAGACACTTAGCACCCACCCAGAAACACCTGGCTGTGTAACCTTGAGCAAGTAACTTAACCCCAATTGCTTAGGGGTGGCCAGGTGGCACAGTAGTAAGAGCACCAGCCCCAGAGTCGGGATGACCTGGGATCAAATCCAGGCTCAGATACTTAGCACCACACCCAGAAATAACTGGCCATGTAACTTTGAGCAAGTGACTGTATCAGCAATGCCATATTCACAATGCCTATGGAGATTACAGATATGCTGATATAATTATCCATCACAAAATACATCATGCTTGCCATATGGGGGAATAAACTAGAAAATTTATTAAGATACCAAAAGGCTGAGTCCCAAAACCAGAAAGTGAAAGCCATCAGAGTAGTTATGACATTGGCACAGGTAGATAAAGTAGAAAGCACCCACATTTTCAAGCCTTTAAAACAGAACAGGCTACCTCAGGCAAAGGTCCTCCTCTCCCCACTCACAGCAACCACCCAGCGTCCAGAAAGTGCGCTCCCAGCAGCTCCGGCCCCTGGCAGTCCTCAGGAGTCCTTAGCAGAAATTCTGGCTAACTCAAAAAGGGCTTCGCGCTGCCGCTGCCTCTGCTGCTGCTGCCGCCATTGCCACCACCACCAGCCACCGCAGGAACTCTAGTTTGGCTTCTGCTTCCTTTTCCTCCACCCCTTCCTGCTATGTCAGCAAGTCCAATGGGGCATGAAAGATCTTTAAATCCCATAACCCTTACAGTGACTTAACCCCAACTGTTTTAAAAAAAAAAAATTAAAACTTTTTTACAAACAAAACCAATGCAACCAAAATTATAAGGAAAACATAAAACTGAGAAAATTTTTGCAGCAAGTACAAATTGAATATAACCAAAAAAATTTGTTGAATTAAATTTAATTGAAGAATAGAAAGCAATTGTAGCTAAGAGACTTGGTTTTTCTCTGCAGTCCTATTTCTGACTATTTTTAAAAAGTGTCCCAGAGCATGAAAGGTATAATATGATCCAAACTCTAGTCTTACATCAAAAGAAACATATCATGTATGATACAATTTAATAGCTACAAAAACTTATTCCAAAAGACTCTATCACAGAAGAAGGGGATATACTATACAGAATACTAATTAGTAACAGCGCTCAAACACACACACTAATTTGTATGCAGAAAAAGCAACCCCAATTAATAAAGCAATATGTCAACAAATGCACAGGAGAGATAGCCTATATTAGAAAAACAAGTAGCCAAGATGCTTTAGGCTTAGATTCTAGCTGTCAACTGTTCTCCCCACCAGTTTTCCCTTTCAAATATATATTCTGATCATTCTTATTTTGATGGATCCTTAAAGTCATGAATAAGGGGTACAGATTATGGTGCATCCCAGTATCTCATTCTTATGTGATCTTTGTTCATATCCTCCCATAATTCCTTGACAAAATATGCACATAATGTGTTAAATGCCTTTTTCTTAATCTTTCAACAATACATGAGTACTATGAAAAAAAAAAAACCAATCTACTCCTGTCAGAACTTTCAGAGTTGTTGTACAGTCATGAAAAGGTTTGCTATTTCCTTCTCCAGCTTATTTTACAGATAACAAAACTGAGGTAAACAGGTCTAAGTGACTTGCCCAGGGTCACATAACTACTAAATATCTGAGACCAAATTTTAACTTAAGAAAATGGGTCTTCTGTTAACTTCAGACCCAGAACTCTATCCACTGCTAGCTACCGAAACTGCCAGAAACATATTACTTATGAAAGGTACAAGCCTCTGCTTGGAGAAAGATTCTGACTGGTAGAATTCCATCTCCTGCTAAATCAGAAGAGACCTATTCCCACTTCCCCAGTATCTATCCAAGTTATATGTGCTGACAAACTAGCTGTCAGGGCATCAGCTATATAAGAACTATATCCTCTAGACCTTTGAACCTTAAGAGTAGGGGGAAGGAGCACCACATACAAAACTGGGGTCTTTCCTCCCTTCTTTCATTCCCTGCCTCATGCAATGCTTCCTTCTGAACAGTTTTGTCTAAAATGCTTGACAAAATCCTTTAGCTACTTGGAACGGATTTCCTATTTAGCATCATTTCACTTCACCCAGTGACATTTAGAGATTTTTACAATTAGTCTAGAGCCTATGACTAAATTGTATGCTGTGAAATGTGTTCTCATTCATTAAAGTATCAAGGTTAAAATATGATGGGGTATTTTACCATACCCTTGCACCCTCCCTCCAGTCTTAATATTGCTTCCTGCTAGGAGGAATCTATTAGAATGTGTTTTTAAAATATTAATTTCTCAATAGTTCTTTAGTAACTTGGGGGAGGAGTTTCTGCAATTCCTTTTTTAATACCTTTCCCAGTGCTTTTCAGGAAAAGTCTATATTATGTAGTTGATAATAGAATGAGGTAGTTCATGTTTTATTCTTACATCCTTCCAAATATATGGCGAGATAATTTAACAAACAATACCACTTTACAAAGTTCTTATAGGTCATTATCTATCTTGTTTCTATGAAAAGAAAAAAGGGGGGAGGGGAGCAGGGGAGGAGGACTTTCCAAGCAAAAATAAAAACACAAAGAAAAGGAAAAGAATAAGAAAACCTTCCTTCTGAAAAGGGACCTTCCACAGTTCCAAGAACAAGTGGGGCTCATTCCTCAGAGATTATGGAGCTTGTGTTGTCTTGGGTGTCAGCTCCTCACTGCTCAGGTAAGAAACCAAGGTATTTTAGGATGGTGTTTATATAGCAAAGCTAGTCTACTAGAGAGAGCTACTGTCTTCCCCCTCTACCTCTACCACATAGGGACTTCTCTAATCAATAACCAGTTGGGGGACCAAATGCTGAGACAAAAATGACCTGGGATCCAGGGATGATTAGTGATGTGGATACTAAGGTGCCCTAAAGTTTGAGTTGCTCATTCTCTGGAGTCCTAAAGTCTCCTTATCCTGAAATACCACAAAACTTCCCCTTATCCTAAAATTTCTTGTCTCCTCCCATCCTGTGTCATAAAAATTCCCTTGTCTCCCTTATCTTGTGTCATTCATTGTCATCATCCTATGTCTTTATCTTACAAGACTTATCTTGTCCCTAAATCTCCAACCCCCTTTAGAAACCCAAAAACTTATATCACCATCCTATCAGCTGTATAGTTTTCTGTCTATATAAGTCTGGTCCTTGTCCTCTATCAATGACTTTGTTTGGCTCCTTACTAAGTCTCAGGCCTGCATGCTTTTACATTAATAAAGCTCCCTTTGGCTAAAGAGAAGGTCTGATTGAATTCTTTCAAAAAACTTGAACCAGCTCTCCCAACTCTGAACCTCGATAATCACAATGTTTTGTCTTCTTTCCCGTTAAGTCATCCTGAATTAGTCCCCACATGTAGCCCATATAAGACATGAGGATCTTTATCTCAACTCCCACTCTAAGAGATATATCTTAGATCCCAGAAGAAAGCTACATCTCCCCCCCTCAGACTTCTAGTGGTACCCCTGATGAATTAGAAGTAATCCTTTAATATGATTGGCATGAGCTCACACCAGTGTGTTTCCTTCTCTTTACCAAAATGATGTAATCATTTGTAATGGGAAGGGGAATTTGAAGGTCTTTCCTTCCCCTTAATAGACCTGGGGGGGAGGGGTACTTTGAAGACCTCCCCTGCTTTGAAAGTAAACTCTAACTCCTAATAAGCTGAATGTAATCACATGGAGCCTGTGATGAAGGGAATTTGCCTCTTAATAAGCTAAATATAGTCACATGGAGCCTGTGGTGGGAGGAGTTTGCCAAAGGGAAGCAGAGCCCACAGGAAGCTGGTCAGAGTGAGCAGGATGGTGGGGGAGAGAGGATGCTCAGGCAAGAAGATAGAGAGGTTTGTGAGTAAATATTGATCTTGTATTGGTTTGTGGGAAGGCTGAAGGATAATGTGGCTCAACAGTATCATGACTTCTGAATCTCTTTGATACTATGATGGAATTGGCTTACTAGTTTTGGGATTCAGTTTTCTGGTATCTAAATAAATGCTATCCTCTATCTGGAGAGTGTGGTATATTTTTCGATCGAATGTCATGTGATACTTATACTCACAGTCTTTATCATGACAGTGGGCACTGTAAATATTGCATTGGCGCTACATCATTATAATGTCATGCACTTATTATTTATTTATATATTTGTATGTATGTGTATGTATATACATGCCCCGTGAATATATACACATATATATACATATGCATTATGTATATACACACATATACATAGATACCCATAAACAGACACATATACATTCAAACACATATACATGAGACTACATTATGTCTGTTTATACTTATTATATCTTTCTCTGTAGGTAGATAGCATCTCCCTTCATAAGCCTAAGTATTTCCATATATTTTCTAAATATATATATTGTTCTCTCTTTAACCCTTTCTCAATGAGAAAAGGGTTCCAGAACTACCTGGCCTTCTACCCCTTCTTCCTCTGTATCAGTTCTTCCTCTCACACCTTATTTGTATGAGATAATTACTTTTTTTGCCTTTTCCTACATCATTTTACTATTTAGAATCACATCAGATGCAGCTCTACCCCACTCTTTCTTTCAAACTTACCAATTACTAATGACAACCATGGACATATGCTTTACATTTCCCTATATAAAAAGTAAACAGTTTGTCCTTACTAAGTCCTTTGTAATTAGTCTCTGATGTTTACCTTACTTTTCTCTTGAATCTAGTACATCAAATTTTCTATTTAGTTCTGGCCTTTTTGCAATAAAATACTGAAAATTTGTCAATTCATTAAATGTCCACTTTATTCATTCAAGAGTATACTTAACTATACTGGGTGTGATATTTTCAGCCATACCCCCAATTCTTTTGCTCTTCAAAATATAGTGTTCCAAGACCTGTGATCTTTTAGTGTAGCCACTGCTAGGTCTTGTGTAATTCTACTTGTGGCTCTACAACATTTGAAGTGTTTCATTTTTGTTGCTTGTAATATTTTGTCCTTAACCTAAGGGTTTCAGAATTTGGCCATGATATATTTCTATAGGTTTTCCTCCAAGGATCTCTTTCAATTGGTGATTGGTGGATTTTTTTTCCATTTCTACTTTCCTCTCTTGTTCTAACACTTCAGAACATCTTTCTTTAATTATTTCTTGTATTATTGTATTAAGATTCTTTCTTTGATTATAGGGGGAATCTGATTATTCTTATTTTATCTTCTTGACCTGTTCTCCAGATCAGTTCTTTTACTTATGCTTCATATTCCCTTCTGTTTTTTCATCCTTTATATTTTATTTCATTATTTCTTGGTCCCATAACTTCTCTGGCTTCTTCTTGCCCAATTCTAATTTTCAAGGAGTTGTTTTCTTCCTTAAGATTCTTCATCTCTTTTTCCAGTTGACTGACTTTTTTCATAATCTTCTTGTTTTTTCTTGGATTATTCCTTTTAGAAATTTTTTCCTCAATTCCTCTTATTTTATTCTTGAAGTCTTTTTTGAGTTCTTCTATGAATTTTTTGGTCAAGTGACCCTTTGATGTTACTCTTTGGGGTAGGAGAGACTTTTTTTCTTCAATATCTTCCTCTGAAAATGAACTTTGGTCTTCTTTATTCCCATAGTAACTATGAGTTTTTTTTCTTTTTTGCCTGCTCATTAAAAAAATTTAATAGCTTATTATTATAATCACCTCTGATCCTGGGGTGTGGAGGATAGTTCCTCTGGCCTCAGGTACTTCTTGCTGTTATGTTTTTTAGTTTTGTTGTAAGCCCAACCTCTACACTCCTTTCCCCTTCCAAGCCACAGGTCGGCCCCCTGGTGCACTATGCTGGAAGTGCTGTTGTTCCCTAAGAACCCTCAAGTGGCTATGACCTTCAGTTATCTCCTCTTGCCTGGAACAGAGACCAAGAACTCAGCTGTCCTGTAAGTATCCACACCCAGCAGCATCCCTCACCATGTAAGTGCTGATTCCCTCTAATCTAGGACCAAGTCTGGGCAGAACAGCTGAGCCTGGCATCCCTTTCTTAACAGAAACTCTCTCAATATTCCCCTGCTTAGGATGTCCAACTCCCCACACTATCTAGGAGGTAAAAATTCCTGTGGCTGAGGTAGAGCTTACCTATCAACCCAGCTGCCCCCAGGACTCACCACTTGCTGTTTCAGCAGAGCCAGGAGGTGTTTATACTTCACTTGGGTCCAACCTCCATCCTGGAATCTTCTGTTCTTCTCCAATTGTCCCAGGAGGATCACTGTTCTGCCCCAACTTGTTGTGGGGATGGGGGGGGGTTGCCTTTTTTTGGAGGTGGGAGGGTAGGATAATTGGGGTTAAGTGACTTGCCCAAGGTCACACAGCTAGTTTTGTGTTAAGTGTCTGAGGCCAGATTTGAACTCAGGTCCTCCTGCCTCCAGGGCCGGTGCTCTATTCACTGAGCAACCTAACTGCCCCATGCCCCAACTTGTTTATTTTTTCTGCTCTATGTTCACCCTGAGGCAGTATTTTGTATTCGAGCTTAGAATTTTCTGACATACGCTGCCATCTTCTGTGGTCATTATCTTTCGTAAAGGAACATAACACTATTTCAAGAGCATAAGACTATTTCAGTTTAAAGGTATTAACTAAACCTCAAGCTGAAAGTGATGGATATTGTAGATGCTTTCAAAAAGCAAATCTAACTAAATAGAGAGAAATAGCTTGAAAACATAGAATCAGAGAGGTTGCCAGGTGACTGGCATTAGGCTCAGTAAGGTTTTAGTCTTCCTTAACACGAATAAGGTCAGTTTAGAATGAAAGCATTTGTTTAATACAGAAATTATGTTCATTGGGCACTTTAATAGACAGTTCCTGAAACAGAAAGAGGGCATTGAATTCTATAGTTTAAAATTTGTGAGCTTTTTTGGACACATGTTTTCCTATGTGTGTTCGCTGGTACTTTAGATTTGGAATCACTCTCCCCATGGACATAGTTTAACATTGGTAGGAGAGTGTAATTGGGATTTATGCATAGAATATTATGAAAATATTATTTTTGTTCTATATTTATAGTAAATTACTTGGTTAAGATTGTTAGTGGTTGCTGTGTTCAATGCTTCAGTGGGGGCTGATGAGCTATAGTGCTCATGGGAATAGTTGCCCACAGAGTTTACCTATGGAAACCTGAGAATTAGAATAACTTCATGATTAACTCTCTGGAGAACTACCCAACCTGCCAAAATGGGTAAGGCAGTCAGCCCCAGATCATGAATAGGGAAAGTACATGGGAAGCATTGGAGAATAGATGCCCTACCTGAGATATACACATGGGAATATATGTATCACTTATCTGGTCAGGTTATTTCTAGGGGGAAAAAATGAAATAATGTATGTAAAAGTGCTCTACAATTTAAAAGTGCTATGTAAATGCCAGTTATTGCTGTTGTCACAAACTTTAAAGCACTAGGGGTTTACCTGTTTTATTTATTTTATTTGGGGTTTTTAGATTTTATTTTAAAATGCTAAAGAAACATGAGTTGCTACTGTTATTGCAATAAGTCTCTAAAGTTGCATAGGACCTCAGATACCATCTCATCCAACCCTCACTTTTCCCACATGACAAAACTGAAGACCAAATGCTAAGTCTAAAGTCATGCAGTTAATTAGAGGCAAAATCATAACTGGTATGTTCGATTTCTGACTCCTCCTTGAGTTCTACACTATACCACAGCTGCCTTCTTATTATCGTTTCTAACTAGATCAGGGTTTTGTCTGGATAGATTGTTTTGTTTGGGACCTTTTCCATACCACCCACCTGGATGCTATTTAAGTCTGCTTCATTGATTGTGACTTTTTGCTATTTTCTTTACAGTTACCTCTTCTCCCTCATCAGTCACTGAGGTATTGAATGAAATCTGGAGAACTGAGCCAATAATGAAGACTTTAAAGAGAACCAGAAAGAAAAACCAAAAAACCCTTGGATTGTAGTTTGGACTTTGGCTGCCTCTTTTGAATCCTGATCTTCCCTCAGGCCTGTGCAGTCTCAAGTGTGACACATAGACTTTTAAAGAATTTTTAAAATGTGCTCCCTTAAGGTTTCCTTTCAAAATAAAACCACGCTTAAATGCCTCTTCTGTATACACTCAACGGGATAAATGGCCTGTTTCCAACATTACTGTGGCCTGTAGATTCGGTACTACATTTTATTTTTAATGATTTCTGCCCCAAACTCACCTTTGTCTTTCAGAATATCATATTTCAAGCCTTCTAGACTTAGGAAAGACCTTAACTGAAAAAGGCCAAGGTCGCCCACTGCATCCAGGGCCAGCTCCAAGTTGTCCTGATCTATGTCTTGCCATTGTAGCCAGATGACTCCAGAGGAGAGAGTGAGACCAGTGACTTTGCACAGACTTTCCTCACTTAAATCCAATTCCCTTGAAAGTCATGGCATTGCCTTCCTGATGTCATGGTCCTCTTTGAGAATGAAGAACAAACAACAATGATTTCTGACCCAAATTCACCAGAGTAACGTGAGAAACATAAAATCTTCAGAAAGGCATGGCTTTAAGAAGAACAGCAACAGGTTTGGCTTTAATATTTTTTTATCTCTTAATGACAGACGAACAAGCCCAAAGTCATAGTCAACTTTGAAGCAGGCAACTCTTTGATGATCAAACCCAGTGCTTCACACAGTTGAGAAATAGGTTGCTTCCTCTGTTTGCTTTGATTTCTCCTTCAGTTCGGTTTCTGCACCACCTGATCTAGTCAATACTGGAATTACCACACTACAGCATTGCTTCCAATGTTTAATACTGACTTTAAAAAAGCAGAAATCGATGAAAAGAGACTGTTTTTACAACATCCCACCAACCCAGCAGCCCCTGCCAGTGCACAGGCCTTGAGGCTTCTGGGTATCGTGCTTAACAATGCCACTTTTGTTTCCTTTCTCTAAGATTTCCACTTTACTTTAGGTATGTTTAATAAATCCAAGATCTGCCCTGGAGATTTTTCTTTACCCAGATTTTTTTTTAATGGTATAAAAGGTTTCTTTAATAAAAAGTGTTTTCTGTATGTAGCTTTAAAACATCAAAGACATGTCTTGCCAGGATTTTTGCAGGTCTGAGAGCAATACATATATCCTTATGTTTAAAATCTAAATAAACTTTCTTAAGACATGGGAGGAAGAAAATGTGCTTTTTGCTGATTAAAAAAAAATAAAATAAAATTTAATTAAAAAAAAACAACTAAAAAAGAGCCAATCTAATAAAGACTGACCAGAATATTAGAGGCATGTTATGGTAATCTGAAAACATAAGGTTGATTTTGAGACAAATTGCATCCCAACAGCATAAGTTTGTAGCCTCCAAATATACATGTCTCATGTGCATATGCTATCATAAGAGGCAATTAGGTGGTCCAGTCAACAGAGCACTGGACCTGGAGTCAGAAATATCTAACTTCAAATCTGGTCTCCCATCCTTGTTAGCTACATGACCCTGAGCAAGTCAACTAACTTCTCTACCTCAGTTTTGTGACCTGTAAAATGGCTATAATATTTACCTCCCAGGTTAGTTGTAAGGATCAAATAAGATAATATCTGTAAAGCACTTAACACGGTGTTTGGAACATAGTAAGCACTACATCAGTGTTAACTATGACAAGTATTTTATTATGAGGGGCAGCAAGGTGGCATGGTGGATAGAGTGTCAGGCCTGTAACGAGGAAGGCTTGAGTTCAAATCCTACCTCAGACACTCACTAGCTATGTGACCCTGGGCAAGTCATTTAGCCCTGTTTGCCCCAGTTTCCTCATCTATAAAATGAGCTAGAGAAAAAAATGGAAAACCACTCCAATATCTTTGCCAAGAAACCCTAAATGGGGTCAGGAAGAGTCAGACATGACTGAAACTGAATAACAACAACTATTATTATTGTTATTGTTGTTGTTGTTGTTGTTATAGCAATGGGCCTAGAGTCAGGAATACCTAAATTCAAGTGGGATCTCAGACACTTACTAAATACATGACTCTAGGAAAGTCACTTAATCTCTGTCTACTTCAGTTTCCCTAAATGTAAAATGGGAATATTAATATCACTGACTTCCTAGGGTTTTTGTGAGTATCAAATGAGAAAATATTTGCAAAATGCTTAGCGCATTACCTGGCAAACAAAAGGAACTTAATAAAAACCTTTTTTGTTGCTTCATGCAAGGTCCCCTGAACACACGTTATAGAACCTTTTGATTAGACTCTGGTAAGACCAGAAGAAACCTTGCTTGATGTAAGAATGGTGATTTGATTCTCTTGATCAGCACATCATTGTTTGTTTTTTAAAGAGAATTTCTACTCAATTCAAGACTATAAATTTTAGGCCATAAGATTCTATTCTATCTCTGGATTCTGTGGGAAAAGGCTGAGTAGGAGAAACATACTTGAGCTAAAAAAGAAGGAGAAGAAATTATGAAGAAGAATATTTGGAGGACCAAGATTTATTTTAAAGAAGGAAGATTTGGGATGATTCAAGAAATCAAAAAAGAAGAAGGACTTAAAGAAAAAAAGAAATCATAGAAGGGAAAGAAATAGAGAAGCACTAGAGCTGAAGCAGAAGAAACCAGGCTGGAGGACAAGAGGCCTTGCTAATGGAAAAAGCCAGAATAGGAGACAAAGAAAAACTCAGGCTAAAGGAGCACTTCAGCAGGAGGAGAAGAAAATCTCAAAAGAAAAAGAAAAAGAGGAGGAAGTTGTATAGTTGTATATATCACTGTCACAAATATGGTTAACCAAGATGGGAATGTAAGAATGAAGTAAGGCGGGGACGGCCAGGTGGCACAGCGAGTAAGAGCACCGGCTCCAGTGTCGGGATGACCTGGGGATTGAATCCTGGGCTCAGACACTTAGCACCCACCCAGAAACACCTGGCCGTGTAACCTTGAGCAAGTTACTTAACCCCAATTGCTTAGGGGCGGTCAGGTGGCTCAGCGAGTAAGAGCACTGGCTCCAGTGTCGGGATGACCTGGGTCAAATCTGGGCTCAGATACTCAGCACCACACCCAGAAATAACTGGCCGTGTAACCTTGAGCGAGTTACTTAACCCTGATTGCTTTAAAAAAAAAAAAAAAACAGAATGAAGTAAGGAAATTGCATTTAGGTAAGAGAGTTCTTTAAAAATAAAAGTTGGCAGAATAGAAAGAAGAACAAAGGATCTCACTTCCAGAATATATGGGAGAACAGGAAGAATTTTTGTGATGATGTGCAATTTATCTTTCTGCCTTGTCCAGGTAAGTGTTCTCTCTGCCCAGTCATTCTCAGCCACCCCCTAAATAAACACACACAGAGAGACACTTCCTAGCTCTAACTCTAGGAAGAGTAATAAATTAAACTATCATGTCAACCAACTGTAAAAATACTGTAATCACCATCCCTGTAACCATGTAGACCAACACAGCTTTCTCTGGCCACCATTTGCATGTAAATATTGCCTTGCTCTGTTAGAAGTTTAGTTCCTTAAGGGAAGGCACTTCTATATGTATTTCCTCAGCACTTAGCACAGTATCAGCTATATAGTGAGCATTTAATAAATATTTTTATTAATTAATTCATAGTAATATGATATTTGGACTGAAAATAAGAACAAAAATTTCAAGGAGATAATCACTCCCCCAAATCAGAAGGAATATAGTGAGAGAATCTAGCTTCTTTTGTTGAATACAAATCATGAGACACAGATAAAGTATATGGCAGGGTCTAAAAAAATGGGAAGATAGAATAACTAACGTCAGTGACCTTTTGAAGATCAGAGAGAACTGAAATGGTATTTTAGAGTTAGAAAATATGGAATGATGGTCTGATTTTCAACAAAGTAACAAAATAGAGTGTATAAGAAAAAGAAAAAGTACTATAAGCTTGGCTTTCAGTCTTAGCAAAATTATAAAATGCATTTTGAAAAGCAATGATTAATAGTCATCTAGAAAAGGAAATAATGAACCAACATGACTTCATCAATAATAGGTAATGCCACATTAAGTTACATATTTTTTATCATAGTTACAAGACTTGTAGATGAGGTAAATGCTATAGATATAATTTATTGAAATTTTAGAGTGAAAGATGCAAAGTATAAGCAGCAACTAAGCTGAACCCTCCCATCATTCCCTCTCTGAACAGATTTAAAATAATTCCACAAATCAAAATCTGGAGTGGCAGTCAACAAAAGGGCAGGATGAGACATTTTTCCAAACCAAAACCACTTAGGAAGTCAGCAAGAGAGGTCTGAGACACCGTAGTGGGGGTTGGCACAGATTGAATGCTGTGGTGGGGCTAGGTCCAGAGCACATGCTGTAGCAACACCAGCAGTGGGCCTGGGAAGCAGCTTAAACAGCAGCAGCAGCTTCAGGAGTTCTAAGCCCAGAGATAGTACGGTTGTCATACAACTGGTCAAAAAGTGATCATAGGCAAATCTGTGCTGGGACTGGGTGCAGGACCCTATTCCATGAACTAAATGCAGGCCCAGATCACAACTCCAGAAAAAAAGAGAGCATGAGCCCTGGTCACAGTTCTTGGGAGGGGGAGAATGTTCAACATCACTCACCAGAAAGTAGGGGCCCTGGTATCAGTTCTGAGGCAGAAAGGAGCACTAGCACTTGACGTCACAGGACAGCAGGGCCTCTAGTCATCATTGCAGGGCTAAGAGGAGTGATAACACTGATGGCTGCAGAGGAGCAGTGCTGAGCACAATTCCAAGGCACAAAGAAGCACTAGTGCTTGTGACTGTAGGAGAGCAGGTGACATGTCCTGGATCAAGAGGAATACTAGCACTTGTGGCTATAGGGGAGCAAGGTCCTTTTTTGGGTAATGACCAGATCATAGAACAAGAGGGTAGTGATCACAACTCACCTTGGATCATACCACCCTATAAGCACCAAAAACTTACAGACTTCCAAAACTAGCCCTGAATATATCAGACTTAAAAATCTGAAATTTGAAACAGTGTCCCCTCCATTCCAGAAGTAGAGCCCAAATTTAATATAAAGTTAAAAGTCAAGAAATAGGGGAAATAAGCAAAAATAAAACAAAAAAAAAACTGACCATAAGAAAGGACTATGGGGGCAGCTAGGCGGTGCAGTGAATAGAGTATCAGTCCTGGAGTCAGGAGAACCTGAGTTTAAATCTGGCCTCAGACACTTAATACACACACAAAAAAAAACTAGCCATGTGACCTTGGGCACGTTGCTTAATCCTAATTAATTGCCCTCCAAAAAGAAAAAAAGAAAAGAAAAAAAAGACTATGTTGACAAAGAAAATCAAAGCACAAACTCAGAAGAAAACATTGATGCCAAAACATCTACAAGCAAAGCCTCAAAGAAAAATGTGAATTGACACAAGTCCAACAAGAATTCCAGGAAGAGCTTCAAAAAGGGTTTTAAAAAATTGAGAGGTGGAAAAAATGAGGAAAATAATGAGGGTGATGCAGGAAAACTCTGAAAAGAGAATTAACAGCTTGGTAAAAGAGGTACAGAAAAAATGAAGAAAATAGTATCTTAAAAAACACAGAATTAGCCTAATGGTAAAAGAGGCCCAAAAATTCACTGAAGAAATGTAAACCTTAAAAAGTAGAATTGTTCAAATGGAAAAAGATGCAAAAGCTCACAAAAAACACCCCTTCAACAGCAACAATTTAAAAATTAGAATTGGGCATGTGGAACGTAATGACTCCATAAGATGTTAAGAAACAATAAAATAAACTCAAAAGAATTTTAAAAAGTGAAAAAAATGTGGAAAATATATTTGAATAATAACTGACCTAAATAATAGATCAAGGAGAGGTGATTTAATAATTATTGGACTAATTGAAAAACATGATAAAAAAAAACTAGATATCATATTTCCAGAAATCATCAAGAAAACTTCCCTGATAGAATAAAATGGTAAATATATATATATATATATATATAGAAAAAATCTGTCAATCACATCTTGAAAGAGATCCCCAAAATAAAACTCTCAAAAATATTTTAGTTAAATTCCAAAAATCCCAAGTCAAGACAAAATATTGCCAGCAGTCAGAAAAAAAAAATTCAAACATCACAGAGTCCTAGTCAGGATCAAATGAGATTTAACAGCTTCCACATTAAGGTTGGAGAGCTTGGAATATGATATTCTGGAAGGCAAAGGAGCTAAGATTACAACCAGGAACAATCTCCACAGCAAAACTGAGTATAATCCTTCAGGGGGAAAATGAGCAGGACTTTCAAGAATTCCTGATGAAAAGACCAGAGCTGAATACAAAACTTGACTTTCAAATATAACACTCAAGAGAAGCACAAAAAGGTAAACACAAAAGAGACATTAGAAAGGACTCGATAAAGTGAAATCCTTTGTATTCCTATATGAGAAGGTGGCACTTGTAAGTCCTGAGAATTTTATCATTATTAGTGCGGTTGGAAGGAATGTACGTAGACAGAGGCCATTACAATGGGATGATCTCAAAAAGCAAATTAAGGGTTGAGAAAGAGGGGTACACTGGAAGAAGGGAGAAGCTCCTTAGAATGAGGAAAATCATTTCACATAAAAGAAGAGTGCAAGAAAGAGCTTTTACAGCGTAGGAGGACATGGGAGTGGGTGGCAGGCAATGATTAAATCTCCCTGTCATCAAAAGTGGCTCATAGATGGAATAACATGCACACTCAGTTGGGCACAGAAATCTATCTTACCCAACAGGGCAGAAGGAACAGAAATGGGGTTTGATAAAAGGGAGAGCAGAATAAGGGAGGCAGTGGTCAGAAGCAAAACATATTCTCAAGGTAAGATAGGGGAGAGACACGGAAAAAGACACAGATAGAGACAGAGAGAAGTACAAACAAGGAAAATACATGGTAATTATAACTGTGAATGTAAATGAAACTAACTCACCCATAAAATGGAAGCAAATAGCAGAGTGAATTATAAACCAGACTTGTATTACTGTGATGATGAGCAGTTTGACTTGCATTCAAACAGATATGATTCTGTCATTTTTGAGATTATACCCCAGTACTGCTTTTCTCATCCTTCTATTGACTATGAGGGTTACTCCGTTTATTCTAAGGGATTCTTGCCCACAGTAGTAGATGTAATGATCACCTGAATTAAATTCATCCATTCCCATCCATTTAAGTTCACTGACCCCCAAGTAGTCAAAGTTTAATCTTTCCATTTCCTATTTGATTACATCCAGCTTGCCTTGGTTCATAGATTCCAGTCTCCTTTGCAATACAGATCTTTACACTTTCAGACTTTCATCACCAGATACATCCAGAGTTGAGCTTCCTTTTGGCTTTGGCCCAGATGCTTGATTAGTCCTGGAGCTACTTACAGTTGTCCTCTACTCTTCAAACCTGAAGGGCTCATCTTCTGGTGTCATATCTTTTATCATTGTAGTAATGTCCATGGGGTTTTCTTGGCAAAGATGTTGAAGTAGTTTGTCATTTCCTTCTCCAACAGATCATCCTTTTTTCAGAACTCTCCACTAAGACCTATCCATCTTGGGTAACCCTGCACAGCATAGTTCATAGTTTCATTGAGCTACACAAGCCCTTCTATACACAGTAGGAAATGATCATAGTAATCCAATATTTGATAAACACAAAGATTCAAGCTTTGAGTGAAAGAACTCACTATTTGACAAAAGTTCCTGCAACAAAATAGAAAGCAATATGGAAGAAATTAGGCTCAGACCAACAATTCATGCTATATACTGAGATAAGGTCCAAATGCATATATGATTTAGACATAAAGGGTGATGTCATAAGAAAAAAACAGGTGTGCATGGTAAATCTTACCTTTCAGATCTATGGATAAAGGAAGAATATATGACCAAACAAGAGGTAAAGAAGATCACAGAAAGTAAAATAGATAATTTTGGTTATATTTAATTAAAATGATCTTGCACAAAAACCCAATGCAGCCAATTTTAGAAGAAAAGCAGTTAAATGGAGGGTGGTGGAATTTTTTGGTAAGTTTCTCTGATAAAGATGTCATTTCTTAAATATATAGAGAATTGAGTCAAATTTATAAAAAGTAAGAGTTGTTCCCCAATTGATAAATGATAAATGGATATGAACAGCCAGTTTTCAGAAGACATTTAAGTTATTTATACCCATATAAAAATCAATATTGATTAGAGAAGTTCAGATTAAAACAGCTATAAGGTACCACCTCACATCTATCAGATTGACTAATGTGACAGAAAAGGGAAATGACAAATGTTAGAGGGAATGTGAAAAAATTGTGACACTAATGCAATGTCCATAGTTTTGAACTGATCCAACCATTCTGGAGAACAATTTGAAACTATTCCTTCAGGGCTATAAAACCTTAACCTAGTAATATCACTGCTAGGACTGTATCCCAAGGAGACAAAAGGAAAAGGAAAAGGACCTATACGTACCAAAATATAGCAACTCTTTTCATGGCACCAAAGAATTGGAAGTTGAGGGGATGCCCAAAAACTGGGGAATGGTTCAAGCAGATGTGGCATATGATTGTGATAGAATACCATTATGCTCTAAGAAATGACAAACAGGATGCTTTCAGAAAAATCTGAGAAGACATATATGTACTGATGGAAAATGAAATGACCAGAGCCAGGAAAACATTGTACACAGTAACAGCAGTATTATAAAATGATGAATTATAAATGATGTAACTATTTTCAGCAATATGTTGATCTGATGAACTTATGATAAAAAAAAAATTGCTGTCCCCCTCAAGAGAAAGAACTGATGGAGTATGAGTGCAGATTGAAGAATATTTTTTTCACTTTCTTTATTTTTCTTTTTTGTTTTTGTTTTTGCCACTGGATAATATGTAAGTGCTTTGCATGGTTTCATATGCATAAATGATACCACATTTCTTCTCTACTTAACAGATGGGGGTGGGGTGTGAGGGAGGAAGAGCATTTGGACCTCAAAATTTTTTTAAAATAAATGTTATAAATAAATAATTTTTTAAAGATTTTAGCTAATTTTTAAGAAAGTTTCTCTTGCTATTTTTTTTCATTAGGACTGAAAAATATGGCTGGATAATGTATTTAGGTCTATTTGAAACTGGTTGATTAACTAGATTTACAGAGTAATCATTTAGTTTGATATCAGATTGGAGAAGACACTCTAACGGAGTGCACTAGGGACTTTCTTTGATTCAGTTTAACACATAGAGGGGTACTGTAATGCCTAAATGAGGTAATGGATGTACAAAGTACTTGGCAAAACTTAAAGTGCTACATCAAAGCCAATTATTGTTGTTTTTGTTGCTGTTATTTTATTATCATCATTTTTATAGTGGTCTGAAGCCTGCAGTGATCGTGACTTATTTTCATGAACCATCTACTGCACTCCTGCTGGCTCAAGTGAAATTTTTAGAGCAATATGGGGGTTTCCTGGTAAATGTTTAACAGCCAAGTTGAGGAGTAGGGAAATGCAGGAACACAAACTTTACAGTTTAATGTGCATTATTCACACATTCTCTAGTCTAGACAATTAAAAAGACAATAAATCAAGCGTGGACTTAGAGATCTCTAAAGTATAAATGCTCATAATAAAAACTTAGCAAGCAGTTAGAAATTACTCCAACACACCACTTAACTGTATGGTATTGCTAGCAAGCTTGCCAAATTTAAATATAACATAATACTTTTTAAAATAAATGTTATAAATAGATAAATTTTAAAAGATTTAGCTAATTTTTTTTAGAAAGTTCCTCATGCTATTTTTTTTCCATTTGGATTGAAAAATGCGGCTCGATAACAACACATTTAGGTCTATGCTGTAAGAGCTAACACTTCTTGAATGTGTCTTATCAGTACACAGTTGTTTGCATGTTGTCTCCCTCATTCGATTCTGAGCTCCTTGAGGGAAGAGGCTGTTTTTCCCTTTCTCTAAATGCCCAAAGTTTAGCATGATATCTGACACATAGTTGGCACATAACAAATGCTTATTGACTGAATCTATTTAGATCTTGACAAAATCAAGGCCTAAAAAACATTTTTTTTTTTCCAACAGACTAATATGATGAACCAATTCCAATAAAACATAACTTTAAAGTGATACACTTGGGGCAGCTAGATGGCGCAGTGAATAGAGTTTGGACAACCCTGGAGTCAAGGAGGACCTGAGTTCAAATTCAACCTCAGACACTTAACATTTACTAGCTGTGTGACCTTGGGCAAGTCACTTAACTCCAATTGCCCTGCCCTCCCCCCTCCAAAAAAAAAAGTGATACACTTTTAAGAAAAAATATTTAAGAAGAAAAAGTTAAGAAAAAAAATCAACCTCACAAGTACAAGCAGAGTTTTCACTATGTGAAAAAGATTTGGGGTATTTTAGTAAACTTTAAGCTCAATATAAGGCATAAGTGTAATGTGAAAATCAAAAAAAGCTTATATGCATTAAGAGAACCATGGTTTCCAGAAATAAGGAGGGGCTAGTCCTTTGTATTCATCTCTTTTTTTTTTTGAGCTGAGAGTTTAGGCAATTGGGGTTAGGTGACTTGCTCAAGGTCATACAATTTGTAAGTGCCAAGTGTCTGAGTTTGGATTTGAACTCAGGTCCTCCTGACTCTAGGACTATTGCTTTATTCACTGTGCCACCTAGCTACCCCTGTATTCATCTCTAGTCAGATCTCATCTGAAGTATTATATTTAGTTTTGATAAATAGATTTTAAGAAGGACCTTGATTAGCTGGAGTTTCCAAAGGAGGGTAATTGCATGGTAAAGAGACTTAAGTCCATATTACTTGAGTATCAGTGGAGAGGACTGAATATGTTTAGCCTGGAGAAGATAAGACTCAAGTGGAATGACAGATGCCTCCAATTATGTGAAAGATTGACACATGGAATATGGATTTATGGATTAGACTTTTCTACCTGTCCCTAGGAGGTAGAAGAAGAAACCATGTATTGAAGTTGTAGAGGCAAGTTTAGGAATTATATGATGAGAGCCATTCAAAAATGAAAAAGGTTTGCCTTAAAAGGGAGTGGATAGCCCTTCATTGTAGGTCTTCAAGCAAAGACCACTTGATAGGCATCTGGTGCATTTTTACTCAGGTATGGATAGGACTACACATCCTCTAACATCTTTTTCTGACTCTGAGGTTCTGGAATTTTGTAATATTGTAAAAAAAAAACTTGGAATATGAAAAATTCAGTCGAAATCTGAATTTAGCATCAGATAAATTATAAAAAAGGGGTATCGGGGGCGGCCAGGTAGCACAGCGAGTAAGAGCACGGGCTCCAGTGTCAGGATGACCTGGGGATCGAATCCGGGCTCAGACACTTAGTACCCACCCAGAAACACCTGGCCATGTAACTTTGGAGCAAGTTACTTAACCCCAATTGCTTTTAAAAAACGGGGGGGAGGTATCAGAGTTTTCTTTTTTGTTTCGTTTTTTAGTTGACTTCAACCGCATTGTTTGCTTTGGGGTTTGGGTGAGAGCAGCAAATGAAATTCAGTCAAAACAGTTTGTGTGTATAGAGAGCCTGCTTGCACAGGGCTATAAAGTGAATTTGAAGCTAAGCTGTCTTGTTTGAGTTGTCTTCAGCAGTCAGTGCTACTGAATGATTTTGTTTTTTTGTTTTTGTTTTTTTTGTTTTTCTTTCATCTTATGATACAGGGACAGAGGCTGAAATAAGTCTGAGGAGAATACTGAATGAGATGAGTCAAGAATGGTTCATTATACTTTAAAGCTGTCTCTCTGCAAACAGATCAATTCTCTGCAATGTTTATTTTGTTGGGGGTTTGGGAGGAGTGAAGCTAGTTAGGGCTAAGCTGATCTGTTTTATTGGTAAAACACTGGAAATCTTGCTGCTCTCTGCTTCGGTGGCTGCCCCCTTTTCCAAGAAAGCAACACCCAACTGATGGCCTCAAAATAACCCCAAATCACTCTCCAACTACATGTTTATCATCTATTCCTACTCATAGTTTTTCCTAAATAAAGTCTTATCACCAATTCTGCAAGTAGAAAGATTTCCCCAATATTTTTTCTTGTTCTTTGAATAACCTTTTAGTCAAATATACTAACATTGAGAACAGGAAGATGTACAGGAACATAATCAATTGATTATTCGTTTGTTGTACTATTACTCCAGAATTTCAGCACACAACATTGGAATTTTGTTTTTTCTAATGTTTTTTGTCATCCTGAATTTAGCAAATGTCAAGAAACATGAGCATTGCCACATATACAGAGGAGTAGGAAAAGAGAATTGTACTTGAATTATGAATCACAACTATATACAATTTGCATTTTTAAAAAGAATAAAATAAATGCAGCACTCAAATTTCAAAGTTGTCTTTACATCTATGCCTCTTTCTGAAGCTCTTTTCTTTCTCCTCTTTGCATTAAAAAAAATGCTACATTGTTGGTGGAGTTGTGAACTGATCCCACTATTCTGGAGAGCAATTTAGAACTATGCCCAAAGGGCTATAAAAATGTGTATAGCCTTTGACCCAGCAATACCTCTTCTAGGGCTCCCAAAGAGATCATACTTGCAGGAAAAGGACCTGTATGTAAAAAGATATTAATAGCAGTTCTTTCTGTGGTGGCAAAAAATTGGAAATGAAGGGGATGCCCATCAACTGGGGAATGGCTGAACAAGTTGTGGTACATGAAGGTAATGAAATACTATTGTGCTATAAGAAATGAAGATCAGACAGACTTCATAATAACCTGGAGAGACTTATATAAGCTGATGCTGAGTGAGGAGAGCAGAATCAGAACTTTGTACACAATTACAGACACATCATATCTGTGACGACTAACTTTGATAGACTGGGCTCCTCTCAGAAATGCAAGACTATAAAACAACTCCAAAAGACTCATGATGGAAAGGGCTATCCACAACAGAGAAAGATTTACAAAGTCTGAATGCAGATTAAAGCAAACTACTTGCTCTCTCTCCTTTTTGTTTTGTTTTGCTCCTTCTTCCTCTTTGTTTATTCCATTGGTTATAATTCTTCTTTACAACTTGACTAATGTTTTAGAACCTATATTGGATTGCCACCATGGGGGAGTGTGGGGAGGAGAGGGAAGGAGAGAAAAGCTAGAACTCAAGAGATTATGGAACTGAGTGAGAAAGGAAGGAAGGAAGGAAGGAAGGAAGGAAGGAAGGAAGGAAGGAAGGAAGGAAGGAAGGAAAAATTGCTACAATAATCCTCTTCCTTTTTTTTCTTCTTTTTTGTGGCATCTCTCTCACTAAACATACACTCTCTCTTCCAAATGCCTATCCTACTCCCATTTTTTAAAAAATGTTTAAGAAGAAAGAAATCCACATACTAGCCATAGCCAAAGTGTATATAACAATCTGCAGCTTGAGCCCTTCACTTCTCTGTTCGGCAGTAATGTGCTTCATCATTAATCATCTGGAGTCCTGATTCCCCCAAATCTCTAAGAAATAATTTTCAATCTTATCCCAAAGTGTTTGTGTATATTTTTTTTATTTATTCTTTAATTTTTTATAATGAAAACACTGCCTTTTCTTTCAAGAGGAGAAAAAGAAAAACAAGGCTTAGTGCTTAATTTTACTCATTCCCTATCTCAAAAATATTTTCCCTGGGCAACTTGGGAGGAAGTCATTTCTTTTCTTTTAGAATCACAAATTTAATATTGAAAAGAATCTTCCCGGGGCGGCCAGGTGGCGCAGTGAGTAAGAGCGCCAGCCCCAGAGTCGGGAGGACCCTGGGATGGTTCGGCCTCAGATACTTAACACCCACACAAAAAAAACTGGCTGTGTAACCTTGAGCAAGTTACTTAACCCCAATTGCTTAAAAAAAAAATCTTTCCTTCTCTATGTAAAAGCTTTAGAATCTTTGGGAAATTTCACCTGTTACTTCTTGATCATGTTCACAGGAAAATAGAGGGTGATATATACAGTAAAAATTGCTGCATTAGAGCAGTAACAGAGCTCAAAAGTGTTTTCAACTATATTATCTCATCTCTCCTCCTGATATCCCTGAAAGGTAGGCAGAGAGAAAAATAGTTGTTCTCCCCATTGTACAGTTAGAAAAACTGAAGCTCAGAAAGATTTCCTGACACACAGAATCAAAGAATATCAGACCCAGAAGGGCTCTTAAGAGTTCATCTAATCCAAAACCCTTTATTTTTCAAATAAGAAAACTAAAGCCCAGAGAAGTTTAAATTACCTTCCCAAGGTCACATAGAAAGTCAATGGCAGAGGCAAGTCCACAATCTAGGCCTCTTGAGTAATAGACCAGACTTCCCTCTACTTTAACCAATTTTTCAATAGACCTTTGTATACTGTTGTATTTATTTTACTTTTGCTTTTCAGGTCAATTCTCACTCTAAGGGTCTATAGGGTTATAATCATGTTTTACCAGGTAGATTCTAAAAAAGTCTTGTTTTTCTGAACATCAAACTGGGGAAAGAAGGTTACCTCCAAATCTAGCACACTTACACTCCCAGTACTTACATAATACAGTGCCTGGCTCACAGAAGGTACTTTAGAAACATTTGTAGACTAATTGATTAAATGATTCTTTTGCCCTGAGTCTATGAGCTCTGCATAAACAGCCAGCTGTCTTGGAGAACATCCACTATATTAGGGTATCAATCACATAATCAACAAGCATTCATAAAGTGATTCTCTTTTATGTAATTACACATTATTAAGCCCCTCATTTATTATCAGCCTCATTTCTCATATTTGGGGTAACTCAGGAAAAAATGACTAATAATAAGAACTAACATTTAGAAATAGCTAAGTGGATTAGTGGATGGAGTGCCTGATATCAGAGAGATCTGAGTTCAAATCTAGCTTCAGACACTTCCTAGCTGTGTTACCCCAGACAAATCACATAACTTGTCTGCCTGTTTCTCCAACTGTAAAATGGGAATAATAATAGCAACCAATTCCAAGACCTAATACAAGGATCAAATGAGATATTTGTAAAGAACTTTCCACAGTACCTAGAATACAACAGGCACTTAATAAATGTTTGTTCCCTTATGTAGCCATTCAATTTTACAAGGCATTTTACACACATTGTCACTTGATCCTCACAATTACCCTGCAAGGAATGCACTGTACATATCATCTGGTCTATTTTGCCAATTAGGAAAATGAGATTAAAAGAAGTTGTGACTTATTTGCACAGCTAATAAATGTCAGAGATTAGATTTGAACCCAAACCTTCCTGATTCTATATCCAGGATGCTATCTACCATGTCACACTGCATCTACGGCCTGTCAGTTATATCATCTAGAGCTCATATGTTGCTATTTTATTGTATTGCAATAAAGAAGATGCTAGAGGTAACATCAGAAGAGATGGGTTTGAATAGTAGTTCTTCCACTTATCATAGAGGGGAACTGGAATGAGTCATAAATTCTCCGGAGTTCAATTTTTCAATCTCAAAAGGAGTTGGACTATTTCATCTATTCATTCCCTTCCAGCTCTAAATTTTGTTAGTTTTTAGAGACATCTCTTGCTGTCAACTGATTAAAAATCCAAGTTAGACCCATTCCATAAACCCTGCTACTGTAGTATAAGACAATAGGAATTGAGACTAAATCCTTCATTTGATAGATGAGGTTAACTAAGAGGTGTTAAAATAGCTGACTAAGAACTTACATTTAAGTAGCATATGCTTAATTTGAACCCACTAAAAATCTTACGTTCTTTCTGCTATGTCACACTGCCTTCTATTAGTTGTAAACTCCATGGCAGTAGGGAATATATGGTATCAATGTTTTGTCTACCCCATATTCTAGAATAATACTTTGCTTAATAAAGTTTTGGTATGTAGCTCTTCTGAAACCTAGAGATAAAGTCTAAAATAAGAAGACAAGATATTGTTCTACAATGACAAAATACTCCAAAATCTCTTCTAGGTTTCTCTTGCCCTGCCAATGAATGGATCTTGAGTCAGCATCACATAATCCTCTCTCATTTTCCTTAAATTACTTTAGGCTCTGCTTCTGCAACAAGCTCAGAGAACTATTTGTCCTTATGGCCTGGAAGAGGGAACTTGGAATTAATGGTCTCCCCATCATTCAACCAAGCCAAGGAACTAAGTTCCAGCACAATCGAATATAAACTCGTATAATTATGCATGTCACCAAATCAAAATTCCAGGTTGTATTTGCTACTACTTTAGGAGTACAAATTCTAGGAACCCAGCTGCATCCTTGCTCCCCTTCCCCAAAATAACCTTTCCTCTTATTCCTTACCTATATTTACTCTTGAAATAAAGGTTGAACTCTTCAAAGAAAAATTACTGCCATAGGTCATCTATAGAAATTTGCTCCGCTCTCTGCAGCCTACCATTTCTCAGATCTCAGTTGGCCATAACTAAATACTGGATGACTGGATGATACACACACACACAAAAGACATTTACTACCCTTTAATAGCTGCTTATCCTAACTGCTGGCTTAGTCCCTTTCTGAGATGACTAAACCTCTTGAACATTGACTCTCCAAACCCATACACTGTCATAGAAATGGGTGCCAAGCATTACACCATAAAAAGGGAAAGGGAAAATTACAAGGGACACATCCCTTAAAAATAGTAAAGGAATAAAGTCAACAAGGGTATTTCTGGTGTCAGAAGACCTGGATGCAAATTCCTTCTCCATCACTTATCTAGTCACCAGAATAAGTGCCTGAGAAAAAGCAGGAGCCTTCTAGCTCCCTGCAATGGTAGCTAGCCAACTACCTGGTTGTATGTATGGAGGTATGCTGCTGCCCTACCTTCACAGTGAGGAAAGCTTCCACTTCAGCTCTCACCAGGCTCCTACAAAAACAAAATAGGTCTAAGGTTGAAATCATGACTCATGTGTACACTGAACAGTTGTGACAATAGCATATATTGTCTCTTTAGCACAGCCTTCACTTCAGCTTGTTGAGGAAAATATTTCCTATTTTTTTTAATGGTTTTGACATCTACCTCCTTCATTCGAACTTTGAACATTCTATAAGGAAGGAGTTTGGCTTGATGGCTGTCAAGTTTCTTAACAGTAAGCACTTACATGAACTGATGCAAATTGAAATGAGCAGAACCAGGAGAACATTGTACACAGTGTGAGCAATACAACGACACAAGACAATTCCAAAGGACCTAGAACGAAAAATGCTATACACCTATAGAAAAAGAACTGATGGAATCGGAATGCAGATCAAAGCATCCTTTTTTTTTTACTTTTTTTATGCATCTTGAGGGTTTTTGTCTGTGTTCTCTTTTGCAACAAAGCTAATATGGGAATATTTTGCAAGACTGCACATGTATAATCTTTATCAAAGTGCTTGCCTTCTCAAGGTAGGGGAATGAGAGTGAAGAAATTTGAAGCTAAAAAAATTATTTTAAAAAAGAATATTAAAAATTGTTTTACATGTAACTGAGAAAAAAATAAAAACATGTTCAAAAAAAAAGTACATGCATGGACTAGCTGACACCTCTCCCAACGAATTGATTAATAGTGTGTGCTAACTAGCAGGTGTGTACCCAGAAGATAAGCAGGGCTGCAATAAGGGAGTTAAGTCGTAAATTTCAATGATTTCCCCCTTTTGGTGCTAACCATATATACTGTGCAGCACCATAATCAGATATATATTGTTCTTCTGCTGCATTATCCTAATCTCTGTTGCTCAGGTCAAATCATTTCAAGGAAGTACAAAAGGAAACAAACATAATGTGACCATGAGGATTACAAATTCGAAATCCCATGTTTCCTTCAATGTTATAAATGTCATAAAAGTTGGAAAAATCTGCTTCTTTCACAACATAATCTGAAAGTATGTTTAACGTGATCACACTCGTATAACCTGTATCAGATTGCTTACTGTCTTGGGAAGGGAGTAGGGAAGAATGGAGGGAGAAAATTGTGTAACTCAAAATCTTGTAAAAAATGTTGAAAACTATCTTCATGTGTAATTGGAGCCAATAAAATACTATTTGCATTAAAAAAACACACAAATAAAATTGAAACAAAGTTAGAGGCATAATTTCATCTATCCCTTAAGAAGACAAACCTTGTTAAATAGGCTTTTTAGGTTAACTAAGTCATACTACAGATTAAATACTTAAAGAGCTCACTGAAGTAATTTGAGAGGGGGAAATTTTCATATCACCAAGGTCATCAAGAAAGCTCAGTAAACATAAATACCATGAAACAAAAGGCCAGAGTGATACAATAATGATCAACAATATTAAACAACATCAAGTCTCCCTGTAACCTCCTAACCCAATCCTAAAGTTCACTTAATCCGCCCATTTCATCTGGAGTCCCAAATGTCCCATGTAGTCTTCTGGTCCCTGGAAGCATCTCCCTTTGGACATCCTAGAATAAACCTCATAGTCAGAGCAACTCTGAAAGGACTTCTACCAGATACGCTTCTCTGGTTCCAAGTCACTTGCAAAGTTTCCTAGGAAATTCTTCTAAATCTTACAAGGGATAAGACTTTGCATAATTTAGTAAAGCTTGACAAAATCTAATCAGATTGACTTTCTAGTAATTAGTTCATGTGATAAGAACAAACTCAAACCATATGGATAAAACATGACTTAAATTCTTCTCAATTATTAATTCAATTTTTAATATAAAACCCTTTAATCTAATTTTGAGAACTTATTACCACTCTTGAGCTGTATATCCCATTAGAAACATTTGTAAGCCAATTGTGCATATAGACACAGAGATAGAGATAGAGATATTCCTAGTTTTTTTGTTATTTAACAGTCTAAATTTGTTGCTTTCTCAAAGTTACCTCTCTCTTAAATTTAAAAGAACTTTTACATTGTCTTATCTCCTTTTTTTAAAAAATGTTATGCATATTATACTTATATTATCTTGAAGGAACGTGGTACTTTAAGGAACTAATCTTATTTACCTAGCATTAATTTATTAATTAATAGGTTCAGTACTGCGATGACAAACTTCCACTGTTTACCTGCCCCAATAAGAGAAATTTTCTATAAAAGGAAAAAGAGGGCTATGGTTATGACAGTATCAAGACTGTTCCTTCTAGTGCACAGAGTGATCTGACACAAGCTGTAACCGGGGGAAAAACCCTTAACTGTCTGATTCTAGGCAAGAGTCACAGTTAACAGGCAATCACACAGCAAAATTCCACGTTAGTCATAGGATGTCAAAAGTCAGGCTCAGGATTAACCAGGTGGGAAAATTTCCTGTTCAGAAAGGAAATAGCCCAATAGGGAAACTGGTTCAAATGGATCTTAACTTTGCCTATGCAAAACAAGAAAGATCCCTTCAGGTTTTCCCACAGATAGAATTCACCTGCAGCAGCTCTCAGACCATGCTCCCTTTGGGTTATAGCACTAATGCAATATTCACAGTGCCCATGATCACTATAAATGGACCTACATGGTGCTTGATTGCAAAATATAACAGACTCTCCATATAAAATATAGAAGCAAAACATTTATTCAGACACCAGAAAACCAAATCCCAACACCAGGAAAATGAATCTATCGTTGCAACATAGAAGTTAATGCACTACAACATAGCAGAGAGCCACACCATCCTTTAGTCTTCCCACAAACCAATATTTGACTAATATTTACTAACAAGCTTATCTGTCTCCCCTGGAAACAAATCTCCTCTGAACCATCTCTCTGGCTCTGACTCCCAGCTTCCTGTGAGTTCTGCTATACTCTTCCGAAAACTCCTCCCACCACAGGCTCCATGTGATTACATTCAGCCTATTAGGGAGCAAAGTTTATTTTCAAAGCAGGGAAGGTCTTGAAATTCTCTTGGGCTTATTAAGGGGTAGGTAAGATCTTCAAATTTCTTTTACCATTACAGCTGCACATGTCATTCTCTTTGAATAGTGGACCACCGGCTTAATAACAATTCAGACAAACATGCCTGAAATCAAAACTGAGAATAATATCAAATTACAGTCCCAAGAGACATTACCTCAAATAGCAAAATTTCATATTTTGAATATTTCATACTCTAAGAATAGTTCACAACAGATACATATAAGGACATTTCATCTATCCAATATTTGTAAATGAAGAATAATCACAGTCTGGAGTTTTATATGTACAGTGAATACATGATAGTTGACCCAAAACCTACAGAAAATTTCTGGCAACTCTAAGTCTCTAGACTAACATATCCATATTGCCTATTAACAGCCAGGGCAAAATAAAATCTCTGAATCTAAAGCCTTTTGCTGTTAAGTTGTTTCAAAGATGTAACTTGAATACATACTATTTATCTAGAGATACAATTTCATAATTTTCATAAGTGACACCAAAATTATCTTAGATGAAAATCAATTCTTACAATAATCAAACTTTGAAGCTTTCCCACTTTGAGGGAGAGTGGTCCTAGTTCCTCAAACTCTAACAATAGTCAGCAGGAATGATAAGATTTATGACAGCTCATGTAGAAAGTCTCAAGGAATTTCTCAGACAAGGATAACTTAAAGTGGTCTGTTCAACTTTTCTTTCAAGAGAAAGTTATTTATTATTATTAATTTTTATAATCTACTTTAAAGCAAAAATACTTCTTTAAATATGTAAATTTTCAAACATTTTACCACATTCTTTTGACAGCTTAATTCATATTCTAACAACATCCAGATTAGAAGTTTCTTTTCTAACAGTATATAATGGTTTCCTAAATTGTATAAAATAAAAAAAAAAATTTTCAGAAACACAATAATAACATACAGTATTGTGCATTTAAAAGTATGAAACAAAACTTATTGCCAGTCAAGTGGCATCAATTTGGTCAAATGCATCTTTAAATTATCTCACTTAGAAAATCATTCCTTTTATCTCTTTTGGCATTTTATACTGAATGCATTCAAGACCAATATAAAGTACTTACATTTACTAACATTTATATAGTGCTTACCAAATTCCAGGCACTGTGCTAAGCACTTTATATCAAATGATCCTCACAACAACCCTGGGGGTTGGATGGAATTTTTTTTTAATCTCTTTTGCAGATTAGGAAAATGAGGTAAGCAGAAGTAAAGTAACTTGCTTAAAATCAAATGGCTAATAAATTTCTGAGATCAGTTGCTAAATCAAGTCTTCCAGATGCATGCATTTTCCAGCATTTTTGCCTTAATGTCAAATAAAGAATGTATTTTGCATTAAGTTCTGATTTGCCTCAATTACCGTAATAGTACAGATCTCACTTAAAATGAGAGCAGAATAAATTCAATCACATCTAAATCTATTGTTCCAAATGGAACCACACAGAATCTCCATTTTTCCAGGGGCCATTTACTGCTGGCACTTCAGATTTCAGGGCCCATTTGTTTTCAGTTAACACATGCTCAGAGAGAAAAAAAAAATCATGGTGACACTCCCACCTCCCAATAACTTTTCTTTCTCTTACTTTAAATTCACCTAATGAGCCAAATCAATTCCTTTTGTCTTAATCTAACTCCACCTAGACACCTAAAGAGAGCAAATAAAAGGCACACCTCACTTTATCCCTAGGTTTTACAGTTTTGACCCAAGAAAAGGTAATTTTTTTTTAAGGGAATGCTTATTTTTTTTATTTTTTTGCAGGGCAACTGAGGTTAAATGAATTGCCCAAGGTCACATGGCTAGTTTTTGTGTTAAGTGTCTGAGGCCGCATTTGAACTCAGGACTTCCCCACTCCAGGGCCAGTGCTCTATTCACTGTGCCACCTAGCCAACCCACTTTTTTTTTTAACTCCTTTGCAGTTGTTTGTCCTTAGTAGAAGAGGACAAATGACATCACAAGGTTGTGTCTTGACTCCTGTAAGTGAAGCAGAGTTGCTCTAAGTCCTCAGCCTCACTCTCTCTTCCAGTCATCAAAATCCAGTGTCAAGAAAAAGGTTAATCAGTCAATTACTTACATTCACTAATCTCCTATTAAGTGTCTTATCAAAATAGAGAGAAGGGAGTAAGTAAGTTCCTTGAACCATTCAAAGTCCTGAAACTTCTTTTGTAATCTTTTTTGTTTTTTTTAAAGCAATCGGGGTTAAGTAACTTGCTCAAGGTTACAGGGCCAGTTATTTCTGGGTGTGGTGCTGAGTATCTGAGTATTCGATCTCCAGGTCTTCTCAACACTGGAGCAGGTGCTCTTACTCGCTGTGCTACCTGGCCGCCCCATTGTTTTGTAATCTTTAAATTGATTGGGGGAAAGGGATATTGAAGGAGACTTTTAGTGCTTACAGAAGAGGCATTTCTCTAAAAGCTTCTCTTATCTTGTTTTTATTTCAGTTATCAAACTCCTTTCTAAAAAATCCAAATCCTTTCCTTCACATAAACCTCCACTAACAGGATCAGTGCAAAGGCACTTCACCTTTCTTCAGCTTTTTGCCAATTCTCCTCTCTGCCTACTTAAACCTTCTCCTTAGAAACTAACCTTTTATTTTACTCTATTGATTCCTGGCTTCCCTTTTACTTTCACTGCCTTCTTAAGTCCACCTCCTCTTATTTCTCAATCATAGTCTAGTCTAACATTGCACCAAATCACTCCTGTGCAGATTTCCTTATAGTCTATTTCATTACATTTATTTTACATGTATTCAGAAACAATAAATGGGTAGAGCCCTTAATGCAGAACCTCATAGTCTATTTCAACTTAAGTGACTTGGCTATGGTTTTACCTAAACAATTAAATTCTGTTGAATCATTTCAGATTAGATTCAGTCCTTCTGATTCTCTAACTTCTACTGCCCGCTAAAATGTTTTAGCAATTTCCATAATCTGGAAATTTGCTATAAAGATATTACATTTCAGTTAAAAATTTTGGCCTCGAGTTTAAATTTATAAATTTCTATAGGGGAGAAAAAAAAAGATTTCTTTCATCTTGCTTTATTCCTACAGATTCCAAGCTGGCCTAGGTTGAAAAAGCAGAAAGGAAGGATCTCCCAGTTTTTCTTTTCATGGGGGTCAAAGTGTTCCCCTTCAAAGTTCTCCAAGTTAAATTAAAGACCTTGTGTGCACAGGAGACCTTTTGAAGCAGGAGTTCCTTCAAGCCCCCCTGACTGAATCATCCTCTTGCTAAAATCTGTTTTTCCTTCTTCTAACTAGTCATACAAAATGGTTTCTTAAGAGTGCTATGATCCTTTGTTTGTGGTTTTTTTTTTCTCCTAGGCTCTAGTTTTTACTTCAAGTTTGATTTTTAACATAAACAGCTAGCAATAACCAAAAAATCTCATCTTTATCTGGTCAGACTTGTTTCTGAACAATCCCTATCTGTATAGCAGTCTTTCCCCTTTTCCCCAAGCTTTCTACCTAATGGCAAGTACTCCAGTCACCCATGCTTACTTGTAGGGAGGTGGAACAGGTCCACCCTCAGTGATAGTCATCACAAAGAGCCCTCAAAAAAACAATCTCATTGACATGTGGCTTGCTAATGTTGTTAAAGGGAGAATCCTGTGCTTGGGCCTTTCAATACTGATATAAGAGGCAAAACTCAGAAAAAGAGGGTTTGTTAAGTAATACCAAAGAAGAAAATGTATTGTGTCACTGAGGATCAGCATGGAATTCTAATTGCCAGTCACTTTTAAAGACAACTTTTGTAAAAGTCAAATCTGACAGATACAGGCTTACAAAAGAAGATGAACCATCACAATTCAGGTCTTCCCCCATTGCCAAATGGCAAGACAATGAGATAAGAGAATGAGATGAACACATGTGTGACGACTTGTGTGTTGGCAGGTAGGACAAAGGGATCAAAAGCATATGGGTAGACTAGGTGATGTCTCTCTCCAAACAAACTGATTAATGGCACCTAACAAATGACCAACAGCTACAGACCCAGAAGACAAGAGGAAGTGGTAACAATGGAGTCACTGACTTTGCATAAATTTCAATATATTTATAACAATAGCACATGAACATATAAACATAAAAAGTAAAATGACAAAATAAAAAAAAAATAACTGAAAGATAAATGCTGTAACTAAATACCTAGATGGTGTAGTGTGGATCTAAAGTCAGGAAGAATTCATTTCAGATCCAGCCTCAGACATTTACTAGCTGTGTGACCTGGGCAAGTACCTTCCTTTCTCCCTTATCTCTTTTCCATGGTTCCTCATCTGTAAAATGAAGATAATAATAGCACCTCTCTTCCAGAACCGTTCTGAAGATAAAATGAGATATCTATAAAGCATTTAGCAAACCTTAAAGTACTATAAGAATGCTAGCTATCATTATTATTAATAAACATGATAATGTATTCAAGTATACATGTATCTGCAGTAGAAGCTCTAATTATGAAAGTACTGTTTCTGAGTTCCGTGTTCTCCATCTGTCTACACCAAGGTTCTAGGGAAGGTTTTCAGTCATGTTGCTTTCTGAGTCAGTGTCTGACAGATAACTAGTGGATGGCCTTGCCTACTAAGATTCCCCCAGCTAAATATCTATCACTTCTTTCCTTCTGCTTATCTGAGTCTAACAAAATCTCCTATGTGCAATAGGTAGTTTTCAGCAAATTGTCTTTACAAGGCCCATGACACTTTCTGAGACTATTTTGTAAATGGCAAGTTGCCCAGTATCTAAACAACTGGTACTAGAGTAGTTTTATAGTGATCTGATGACTTGTGTGTCCCTAGTAAGACATAATTTCTTAGCAAAACTCTTATCTCCTCATTGAAGTTCTAGACAAGAAAGGCAGGAAGGGTTTTTTAAGCAGTACCAGACACAGTACTGAGTGCTAAGAATGCAAACACAAGTGAAAAGGTCAACAAACTGCCCTCAAACAGCTTACTTTCTAATGGAGGAATACAATACAGAAAAGGGAGTTGAAAGGGGGAGAGTGGGAATGTGGAAACAAAGGTACCAAATACAAATCCAGCATTTTGAAAGTCAGAGAAAATCAGGTACAGGCATAGAAACAGAATGGAAGTCAATGGCCAGGACTCCTCTACACAATAGAGAAAGCCAGAGAAAATCAGGTACAGGCATAGAAACAGAATGGAAATCAATGTCCAGGACTCCTCTACACAATAGAAGTTCACCAAGTTGAGGGGTGAAGGCCTAGGGGGAGAATGAGGAGACTTGTTAGTAATCTATTCCAGGGTTATATGCAAAGGTTAATAGTCCACTGGAGTGGTAAACTATTCCAGCATGAGCCTGCAGTAAAGAGCACATGATTTTACAATCCAGAGAAAGTATAAAAGGAGAGCAGAAGCATTCATTTGTTTCTATCAGAGCTCTTTCTTTTGAGCTAATGCTATGGCCAGATAACAGACTTTCTTCAACTTCATGCTAGGCCAAAAGTTGTACTGATTGTGTTTATATCTTCTCCATCTTCTGAAATTCCAAGAAACAATTCAATAGATAGGCATAGATCTTACCCAGATATCAGCAAATATAGTAAAAAAAAAAACATTTTGCATCATTCCTAGTGAAGTTGTACATGTAGGCATTTCAACAAAACTTTCATTTTCGTTCTAATCTCTGTGTTACTAAAATATCCTTCAATATATGATTGGAAAAACCAAGATACGTGTCTCCTGGAGGAAAATATAGTTATAGACTCCTTGATAACTGTTAATACCAGCTTTTCCTTAAGTTTCTAGCTATCAAAATATCTACCTTGGTCATAGGGGATACTATCTGGGAATCCATAATTATGGAATACTTCTTGCTTTAGCACTTATGTGAGTGGGAGAGTGTAATGGGAATGTAAATTTTGAAGATCTTCCCTGCCCCTAGGCTAAAGTACATCTGAAGCCTGGGGTGGGAGGCTTGTTTTGCAGTAGATACTTCTTGATTGGCCAGTGAGTCAATAAGGTTGTTACATTCTCTGAGCCAGGAGAAGGCTATATAAGCCCTGATGTGTAGCTTTGTTTTGGGGCTCACTTTGAGAAGTGTTCTGTTATTTGATGAAACTTTGGGAAGCCGTTGTTGAGAGTCCCCTGGCTTTGAAAAACTCAGATGTTGAAACCCAGATGTTGATTTGGTATGGATGTAATGGTTGGACAGTTTGGAAAGCAGTCTACTTGATCTATTTCTGTCTTGATACTTCTGCCTGTATACTTTGAAGTTCAGGGTGCTGACCTTTTTCCCCTGAACGAGGTAAATGATATACGTTTTACTGATTAAAGTAAGCTTGTTAACCCATTTTGAGTTGCTTTCCTTTAACAAAGCAGATCTAAGAACCTGTGTTGGCAGCAAACCCTGAGGATGCTTGGGGTGCTTGCTGCTACAGAGAGGTGAAAAGTACTCAGACTATATCCTAAAATCTAGTAAGGTTTCTTGTGGGAACAGGCCTGAGTTTTCCTTTCACTCTTCCCCCTTCTTTACTACTGTTAATCAGCTTTAAGCCCTTCAGGAATTTGAGGAATCTCTTAGCACCCTTCCCCCCCCTTTCCCTTGCTGTCAATCAGCATTAAGCCCTTTAGGAATCTCTTGGAACCCTTTCCCCTTCTTCACTTTAGCATTTGCCAAACAAAGATAGTATGCTCGTATTGACTGTACCCTGTTTCCTTGTTCTTTATCTTTTTTGTGCCCAAATTGTAAACTCACCTCCCAGCCAATGGGAATAAGGGACAGTGGTGGGAGGAGACTTGACTGTCTTAGGGTATAAGATCTTTCTTTGCCTCCTATAACACCCCATTCCACTGGTCTACACTGGTGGAAGGGATACCCTTTCTCTCAAGAACTGTATAAAAATTTCCTGAACTTACCTGGAGACACCTCTGGCTTTTAATTTTTGGGTAGGGGATTTTTGGGGTCCCTGTACCCCACACACATGGATTCCTGACTTGGTATGCTTGTACATATCTACGAACTGGCTAGTTCATAAGAAATACTAAAAATTATCTTACGTTCTTATTATTTACTTCTGAACATAATAAATGCAAATAAATTCCAAAGATTTCTAGTTTTTATGTTTTCCTAATTTTCAGCATGTCAGTGGCACTTTTCTTTGAATGCATCGACACAACTCTTATGCTTCTTAGTATCACGTGTTACCATCCTAGGCCAGTTTCTTACTAGTTACAGAGTCACCATACAGTGCTTAGGAAAGAGTCTCTGAAGCCCTATTAATCTTCCTTTTCTAGAAATGTATACGAATCCATAATCGGTTATCTCTACTACTGATTTCTGACAGATAGAGAATAATTTGGTAGAGGTCAAAATATGCCAGGGCACTATTTTTAGTCTAGATCATACTAGGAATTTTCCTCTATGCACACAGATTGGGAAGTTTTCGGTGATGGACCACTTCAAAACCAATAATTGTAGTTTGTATATATAATAATAAACTTCACTCTCACTTAGTCTACAACCAGGGAATGCAAATGGTTTCTAGTGACCATCCCCTCTTGATAAAGATTCAAAGCCTTATAGATTCAAATGCCAAAGATTGGCATTCATATGTAAGAGAAAAGATTGTTTGAATCTAAATAAGTCAATACTAATAAAAGAGGCAATTAACTAATCTCAGAAAAGTTGTTTGCATTGATATGTCAACTGATCTCCAAATGATTTTGTATAAAATTTAATTTCATTATTATTTTTTAAATTCAATTAATAATCACAAAAATCTTAAAATACAAAGAAAAGCAGAGAAGAAAATGTGCACGAACTATGGACTTCAAGCACATACTAAAGTAATTACAGTATATAAAACTAATAAGAAATTGCTCTTCTTTTGACCCCTTACTTCTTTCCCCTTACCTGTGTGTAATTTCTTAAAAAAAAAACTTTAGAAGCCTCTGTTAACATAATCATTTGCATTAATTGTTTTAATATTTCTTTTTTAAATGTTCCTAATGTTGGACCATCTTGACATTTCTGGTAAAAAATGCAATCAAATTAGATAAATAGGTAGGTTGATAAGAAAGAAGTGACTTTAACAATTACATAATCTTTTGAATACATTAATCTAACTTCTTTGGTAATATTTTAAAAATATTTGTGTGCACATATTCATTAGTGATATTGGATTATAGTTTCCTTTGTCTATTTTGCATCTGTCAATTAAGATATAAGGGTCATACTTGTTTTACAAAAGGAATCTGGTATGATGAATTCTTTAATTTTTCCACACAGTTTGTATAATATTATAATTAATTTTCCCTTCTTACACTCCATTTGTAAATCTACCTTGGTCTAATTTTTTCTCTGGTTGATAACTTATGACATATTTAATTTGTTATTCTGAGATCCAGTTGATTATTTTCTCTATTCCTTGTTCAATTAAACTGAGCATTTTACATTTTTTTTAATCAATTGGGGTAAAGTAACTTGCCCAAGGTTACACAGCCAGTATCTTTGTGTGAGTGTTAAGTATCTGAGGCAGGAACCAATCCCCGGTCCTCCTGACTCTGGGGCTGCACTCTTACTGCGCCACCTAGCCGCCCCCAGAATTTTACATTTTATAAAGAGTCATTCTTTCTTTTAGCTTATGATTTTTTAACCTGTATTTAGGCAAAATATTTTTTAATAACATCTTTTATTTCCTTGTCATCTGATGAGATTTCTCATTTTGTTATATGTGTTTACTTTTTCTCACTTTTTTTATCAAATCAATTTTGTCCATTTTATTTGTCTTTTCTGAAAACCAATCTTTTATTTTAATTGTCTTTTTTTGCAAAATTTGCATTTTCATGTTGGGGAGCTTTTGGATTTGCTGCTTTCCTAGGTTTTCTTAGTTATTCACTTAGTTCATTGTTCTCTTGCTTCTCTTTTATTTGTTGAACATGTTTAGAGATAGAAATTTTCTGAAATGGCCTTTTTTGGCTGCCTTCCACAAATTTCAGTATATTGTCTCCCTTATTTTATTGGACTAAATATTCTATTTTGCAAATATAATCTTTGATTCAAGTATTCTTTAAGACTGAATTCTGAATTCTTTATTTAAATGACCCTTATTGATTATAATTATTGCTACATTGTGTTCATTAAAAGATATTTTAATATTTCTGCTTTTCTTTTTTATTTCTTAGTTTATTAAAGTGTCATACGTAGCTGAAAAATATGTTGAGTTTCATTCAATAATTACCTGAGATCCAATATATCTAACTTCCTAAAACTTTATTTGTACTTCTAACTTCTTTCTTTTTTATCTTTTGTCTGGATTTGTCTAAGAACATTATGGTCTGGAAATTATCTTTGCCAAATATTTCTCTTTATAGTTCAATTAGATTTTCCTTTAAGTATTTAGATGTTATTTAATTCATTACACAGATGTGTCTTTAATAATATTATTTATAATACATGTAAGCATAATGTAGTTTCATTATTTTATCTTTTTATTATGTCTATTTTTTTTTTTACCATTACCCTGGCTGAGATTCTGATTTGCCAACCATACTTTTTTTCATTCACCTGAGTTATAACAATGTAACTGAGATTTAACTACAACCCCTCATTTTAACTCTGTATGAATCTTTATGTGTCATGTATGTTTCTTATAAATAACATATTGTTATGTATTGTCTTCCAATCCCCTCTACGATCCTATTGTCTTTTAGGGCACCCATTCGTATTTACACTTTTGACTATTAGCTGCCTTTTTGCTTGTATCATATTCTATAGAATAGTTTCATTTCTTATCTCCTTGCCCCTCTTCTTTTACAAAGATAAAAAGGTGGTGAAATCTATATTTGAAGTTCTTCCAAAATATAGCAAGAAATACCACCAAAATTCAATACACCTGGAAAATGTTTTTTTTTTTATTTCAAGAGTGAGAAAAATCACAGAGTAATTCTTAGTGACACTGGACGTTTCCACTTTAAAGAAAATGAAAAACAATTCCAAAATCCCAGACAAGCCCCCACATCTAGCCGCCAGAAGGAGTTCATGAACAAGGCTGAAGGCCCTCTAGCTAAGAACAATGACAGCTAGCCTTCTGGGGCCTCACTAAAACTTATGCATAAATGAAATATTTCAGTCTGCTCCTTCCCACACTTTTCCCCAAATTAAAGCATCTATTTCTTATGCACAAATTTTCTCTGCATGTCCCTTTGTTTCATACCAATAAGTATTCAGGTTTGAATAGGATTCATTTACACTCTGACAGGTTAAAAAAACAAGACAATCTGTCTCTGTCTCTTGTCTCTGTCTCTGTCTCTCCCTCTCTCTCTCCTTCCCTCTGTCTCTGTCTCTCTGTCTCTCTCTCTCCTCTCTCTTCAAACTCACTGAGAAAAATGTCTCCTGTTCTTTTCAAATGTGGAATATTCCTCTCCCCACTCTCTTCACATTCAATAAGAAAACAGCTCCCTTTGAAAACCATAAAATTTTATAACAGCTCGCTCCCGTACAAGGCAGTCAGTCCAAGCTTTGCCAGAAGGACTGTTACAATTTTAAATAGCATAAACACTGAAAGAAAGCAGTCAGAGAAAATAATTTACCTTTGGTTAGGCAACAAAATTGCCTTGTCACCCATGAAAATCTTCTCCTTTTAATTGGAATAGGACAAGCAGGAAATAAAGGAATTACTGAAAAATGAGAAATGGATTTGTCTCTGGATGGACAGAAGAAGAGGCATTTTTAGCTAGTGTAATGTTGTTCACTGACCCCAGAACCTGTTGGTCACTTCATTTCTCTTAATTTGTGTCTTGCTACCATTTAGCCCCACTCAGCATACTTTTTTCATCTGATCTTCACTCCTAACCTCCTCAATCTCTTGGGCTCCACAACCTCAAGTCCATTAAAATGGAGCTGTCATGTCAGGACTGGACAGTACTCAGTTTCCAGCTCACAGAATCGATAATTCAGTCCTAGCTGAGGCCCCTCTAAACTCTGGTTTCTCTAACTAGTCCCAGCATGTCTGTCCCCTTCTTTGGCAAAATAGAAAGATGCCCCTGGAGTGCCCACTGCTCTTTCCCAAAAGTCTATACAAAAGGAACAGAAAAAATAAAGAAAGGAATCTATGGAACTCTGGGTAGTCAGTTTGACCAACAGACAGGGACCAAGATCACCAAATTTCTATGGGTTTTCATAGCAAAGTTTCTAGAGAGGAGGAGTAAACCCAACCAGTTTACAATTATTACCTATCACAATTGGCACCAGATCTTGCTTCTGACCATCCTTCCTTCTACTGATACCACAGGCAATGGAGTTCTAGAAATAATGGGGAGGAGAGAAGAAAGCACATCAGGATTCCATGAAACAACACAAAGGGGAATGGGGAGCCATTAGTATTGAAAAGATACTACAGCACCTCAGTGGGACTCCTATAACCCTGAGGGGAAAGCACAGACTTCATCTGAGAAACTTT
Organism: Petaurus breviceps papuanus; assembly: GCF_028583685.1. NCBI lineage: Eukaryota > Metazoa > Chordata > Mammalia > Diprotodontia > Petauridae > Petaurus > Petaurus breviceps. The sequence goes on along the minus strand of NW_027185791.1, from coordinate 9,022,870 downwards.
AGGATAAGGACCTCCCCAAATAAACAATTAACATGTGCAAAATCTTTCCTAATTCCACACCATCTTCTTGTGTCTCTTCTACCACACGTCTGCCCTGTGTTCATCTCTCTTTTTCTAAGACCTCTAATAAAATTAATGAATTAAAGGTAGCTAGGAGGTGCAATGGATAGAGCACTGGGGCTGGAGTGACAAAAAACTAATTTCAAATCTGACCTTGGGCACTTACTAGCTGTGTGACCCTGGGAAAATCATTTCACCTCTCCCTGACTTAGTTTCCTCAACCATAAAATGGGGATAATTATAGCACCTAGCTCACAAGGTTGTTTTCAGGACCAAATGAGATAATATTAGTATTTGGCATGTGTCAACCAACCCCCCTGTGTCTCCACCCACCATGCCTGTGACTTCTCAGATCAAAATACCCTTCTTTAGCTAAAACTCTTCTCTGTATGTCATCTCCTCCTGTTAGAATGCAACCTTCCTGAGGGCTGAGACTTTGCATTTTTGCATCTGTACCCCTAACACTTAGCATAATAATTAGCACGTGTTGCCCAGTTGTTTCAGTCCTCTCTGACTCTTCATGACCCATTCTGGAAGGTTTGGGGCACTGGTACTAGAGTAGTTTTCCATTTCCTTTTATGTGCTAAGTGTCTGTTTGGACTGTTAGCAAAGTGTTAGAGGACAGTGGTGGAAGGGGAGAAGGAGTAGGACACAAAATTGTACAGACAACTTTTTAAAAATCACTTTGGCAGACGACATGCTATTCACCTGCGTGCCCTGATGCCCTTAACGAGGCTGGTTGGCATGCTCGGTCTCCAAGCAAAACGAGCAGCTCTGGCTGATTTGTAGAACTTAAAGTTTCTTGTGGAGAACTAAAGAGGGGGGAAAGCAATAAAGAGGAAGAAAACGGTCCAGGGAGCTAAGACAAAAACCGTAGGGGCAGTTGGGTTGACTTGAGCATATTTGACCAGGTGGTACATAAATTCTGACTGACAGGCACCCTGTGAAGCCCTAGCTCCTTATCATAACCTGCCAAGGAGCTGGCTCTGCCTCTCCCAGCTCCTAGAGAGGCACCAAATGCCAGTCTCAATCTGGACCATAGACAACACTATGTTCAACACACAGGAAATAGGAGACAACAATCAGCCTACATCAGGCCAGAGAGGCTGCCCAAGGAGGGGGTATTCTGGATCAAAGCACAGCAGCCTGGGCAACCTCTCACTGACCATCACTTCCACCTGACTACTCATTCAGGAGTCTTTCCTCCATAGTCATAAGGAGCACATGCCCACCCACAGCTGGCAGTGCTGTCCAAAAATAGCAATGCCAGCCTGCAATACAGAGTGCCTCATGTTCACCAAAGACAGGCAGTGTCAAAAGAGCAGTTTCTTCTGATATCAAAGCCAAGATAGATAAAAGAAGAATGAATTCTGAAAGCTGAAAAGGACATTAGAGATCATTTACTTCAAACGCCCCAAGGAAACTGAAGTCAGAAAGATAACTGACTTTCCCAAAATCAGTGACCCAAGGTTAGTGACAGATCGAGAATAGAAGTCAAGTTCCCTCAGCCCCATCCCAATGCTCTTTCCAAATAGCATGATGACCCTTATAGGAGCAGGACTTTGTAGGTAACAGGAGAGAAGTCCAGAGCAAGATGGTGACCAAGAATTTCTGAAAGCCATTGTGAATGGAATAATTTTATTACTAGCATTGGTGCCATTATCATTCTATTTATGAAAAAAGGACTAAGAAAAACAAAGGTTAAATGCTTGTCCAGGGTCACACAGATAATAATCATAATAACTAATATTTATATAGTATTTACTATGTGCTGGGCACTATGCCAAGCACTTCTACAATTATTGTCTTAATCGAACCTTGTAACAACCCTGGGAGGAAGGTACTATTGGTATGCCCATTTTACAGATAAGGAAACTGAGGGAAACAAAGCTTAAATGTCTTGCCCAGTTTAACACACAGTTAAAAAGTAACTGAGGAAGAGTTTAATTCAAATCTTTCTGACTCCGTGATGATAATGTTGATATTCCTACTCAAATTAATCAACATTTATTCAGTTTGTTGTAATTTTATGAGTATCAATGATTGTATTACTGAATTAAACAGAATGGAATGAAGTTTGGGGGCAATTGTGTTAGTTGATGCTGTTGGATAAGAGTTATGAATGACTAATCCACCATGTATTGATGATTATATTAATTATATTTGACTTACCAGCTAGATTCATACTGTTAATTAGAAATAAAAATGTAACTCCTACAATACCCCAACCCACTCCCATTCTGTAAGGTGCCATAATAAAGTTCATTCATTGATGCAATTCCCCTAACTCTTATGAACACTCACTTATGACCTTTGCTTCAAACCTTGGAAACTAGGATACTGTTGGTCAAACACCAGGGTCCTGTGACTTGTAGAAGGGCCTGTGATGTTGTTGAAAGGGTCTTATGATCTTTGGAAAGCCCCTGCTGAGATGACCTGGAGTTGATGACTCTGGAAAGTCTCATGATCTGTGGAAGATCTATTGACAAAGTAGTTATGATTGATGGACATTTCCCACAGCTAACCATTTTGGACTCTTTCCTCAAACCAGATCTAAAGCCAGGACCACAATGGTATTGACCACTCTTTAGAAAATCCTTGTCCCACTCAGTTCTACATTGTCTAAGGTTGTCTAATGTTATGTAAGCCATCACTCTTAGAATTGATCTTACTGGATTATTCTTTCTTTTTTTTTCCTGTTTCTGTAATATAAACATGGCAAATCTGTATCATACCATATTCACACCCTCTCACTCCACCTCTCCATAAATACACTAATGGAAAATATCTTGCTTTAGCAGAATGAAGAGTAGAAAAAGAGATATTCTCAGTTTTATATTCAGTTCTTTTTCTGAAGTTTATAAAATTATTGAGGACAAGTTACTTGGAAGTTTCTCCAGGAAAATAATCCATAAACTGATAATGCCACATTGGCTCTTAGGGTTATAAGACATTTGAAAATTGGCTTTATGCACCTGTATGGCTGAAGATTAGACAAATTTCTTGAATCTCTGATTTTATAACTATCTCATTTCTCAATTGATCTCCTCAGAACTTCTTTGACATGTTAGCTCTCTGATAGCAGTAAAAATGTTTGCTTTGCTTAGGGGATTGATATTACCACCACCACCATCACAACACTAAGCATCAGCTGATTGAGTGGAACATTCTTCTAGGAATCTTTAGCCAACATATGAATTCAGTGCAAAACAATTTTGTTAGATGCCAAATCCAACTACCATGCACAAAGAATATATATGTTTCCAACCAAGACTTCCAACATTGACTACATACGGTGTCTTCAGTATAATGGATTAAAAAGTAACAAAAAGCCCAAGAAAATATCTCTGAACTTTATGATACAGCTTTCCCTTTGGACTTTGTTTTTGTTTTGTTTTGTTTTCCTGAATTCTAGAAGAAAAGAATTTCACCTGAGTTATTAAGTTTCATTTCACTCTTTGATGAGACAACAGCATTTTGTTGTTTTTGTTACATACCAACTCAGTGTCAGAAAAGAAGAAAAGTTGTTTCCGTTCTATGAGAAAAGCAACATCACTCTTCACAGATTGGGCTAGTTTTTCCTTAAAAGGTATTATCTCAAGATATAATTAACCCAGAGACTTAATGCATGAACTCCTGAATGGCTTCTAGGTCAGTGAAATGCAAAAATCAACAGAAGAAGCCCTTCCCTCAAGCTTGACATACACTTCTGACCACCACTTACTTGGGCACCACTAATTGGGAAAAAATTGAGATGGAGAAGGTGCACCCAGCTCAACCAATGCTATAATCTTGAATATCCTTCCATGCTGTTTTTAGGTCAATTTCCATTTGTTAATTAGATTTGATAATCTAGAAGTATTTAATTTCATTCCAATTCTAAATCTTAAACTTTTTTCCCCTTTTTGGAGGGCAATTGGGGTTAAGTGACTTGCCCAAGGTCACACAGCTAGTTTTTGTGTTAAGTGTCTGAAACCAAATTTGAACTCAGGTCCTCCAGATTCCAGGGCCGGTGCTCTATTCACTGTGCCACCTAGCTGCCCCCCAATCTGAAACCTCTTACCAGTCAAATTCAGGCCTCACCTAGAACATTTGACATTATTTAGCAGAATGAGATCAGACAAGTGGTTAAAGTAGAAAGAAGAAAATATGAGGAAAGAGGAGTCCCAGGTGATTTGATGCCCTGATCACTTATATCCTCTGGCCACGATGCTAAATGGCATGCTTTTGGCTTAATAATAAAAGAGACTCAGACTGACCCAGAGGAATCAGACAGTAAACTGTCTGTGGGCATTCAGAAACTAGAGACAAAGGTGAGAGTGCTCTAGGTCTTTAAGAACTATGGTCTAAGATGATAAATATTTCAAACTGTTATTTGTGGAATTTCTAAATTGATTTGGGAGTGATTTCTAAACCTACCTATTGTAGTGGGCTTCAGGCTTTCTTGAAGATTGTTAATTTGGGGATTATCTGAGGGAGAAATATCTACCAGTATCCCTCCACTGGTGGGCTATGTTGGGGTCTAGGGGTGCTAAGAAGCCTGAAATTACAGAGCAAAGGGCAAAGCTCTGCCTCAAAAGAATTTGACCACTCAAGCTTTCTTTCAATCAAAGACAAGGTTAATTGTGTCACCAATAGAAGTGGATGGGATTTTAAGAATCTGGACAATTTAATGGGGGCAAGATCAACACTTTTATATTGAAAGACTGTAGGAAGATCTGGATGAGATTGCAAAGTGGCAAGCAGCTTGGGGTGACCCCAGGACAATGAGGACAACAATGAAAGGGCAGTTAAAAGGACTATCTACTGGAATGGGCCAGGTGCCTCAGGGGAATGCCAGGGATCTGGGTTCAGGGGCTTTGGGGTCTAGGTCCCAAAGACATGGTCTTTTCCTTTTAGGGGCCCAGCGCAAATTCCATCCCTCATCAGGTTGAACTAATTATTTTCTGTAAAAATCATTGAAATTGTCCTTAAGACTTGATTGGCTCATGGGACTAAAGCTTGGGCTCTGAATTCAGCTTATTGGTTACCTATAGACAAAAAGGAGACCTAGCTATGGGTAGTAAGGCCCCTGCTGACCTGGCAGATCTCTCATGGACATTTAAGTTACCACCATCTGCCCTGCTGAACTGATACATTTTTGTATGGAGATGTAGGGAAGGAAGACCATTAAGTCTACCTGAGCTAAGTATTATATCCTTTCTTTACTACAGTTAACTAAACTTCCTTATGCTAACTGTTAAATATTCTATTAAGTATTGTATTTCATTCCAATTAGAAACCTGAAACAACAGACTGGTCTGAGTCAGGCCTACCCTACTAGGGAATTGTGTTGGAGTAGGGTTTTTGAGACTTTTGAATATGTCATTCAGAAGAACAGTAAGATTTTTCCTGAATAAAATTTTAATATGCATTGTGTTCTTTTGTTGTAGTCACCTTTAAATACTATTTAGCATTAAGTTCCCAAGAGTTTGACATGTATTCTTTAATTCTTCATCATGAAATCTTGGCCCTTAAACCTCCTTTTAATGAAAAATCTTTTTTTTCCAAAAGTTGGTTCATTATAACCATATACTTTCAATTGGGTGTAAATCAAGTGAGATCCCAAGCTATGGAAGTATATTTATTGCTATCTCTTTGATATCTCTTAATCTCAAATATGTAACATGGTGAAAGATTACATTTCAGTTTCTCATCTCCATTTAGGAATTTCTATAATTCTGGAATAATTCTGCTTCTCAGCATATCAATATATTTATCAGAGTTCATTATTTCATTAACAAGATTGGTATCCAGGCCCAACAGAAAGAAAAAAATCCTAAAAACATTTTTATGTGTTCACCTTATGTTCAGATGAAGACGTACAGATCTTATGCTGACCTGAATTTATTCTAATAATGGTTTCTAGCATAACCTAAAATTGAAAAGGTGAGTTTCAGCAGTAAAAATTATCTTTCAACAATCTTCAATGTTATAGTCTTTGTCTTGATCATGGTTAATATTTTTTTTTCTTTATATCCATAGGTAGCAGCTGTTGTATTTTGGGTTTATTTTTCTTTTTTTTACTAGTTTTCTCACTATACATCCAAGTTCAAGAAACTTATACTTTTTCTGCAGGAGAATAAATAGCAATATCTTTCACTGCAAGGTTCCTCTAAAGGTTGTTTTTGCTTTCTTTTTCCAAAGTTTAATTGGGCTATTTTGAAGCAACAGTGCATTAGTTCTTAATGTTCCTTTGTGCTTTCTAATTCTTTTTCATTGTGAACATTGAATGATTCTCAAAAAGCTTACCTTCCCTACAGCAATATCTCTAACAATTGTTGAAGTGTGTTCTTCATAAGTTAGAATTCTCTAGAGTAATATATAGGAGCATCTAGATGACTCAGTGGATGGGGTGCTGGACCTGGAGTCAAGAAGCCACGAGTTCAATTCTGACCTCAGACAAACACTAGCTGTGTGACTCTGAGCAAGTCATTTGACCTCTGCTTGCCTTGATCCACCAGAGGAGAAATTGGCATACCCTTCCAGTATCTTTGCCAAGAAAATCCCATGGACATGGGGTCATGAGGAGTCAAAAATGACCGAACAATATCCATTCTTCAAAACCAGAATTAAAAATACATCAAAAGAGAGTAATGAAATGCATGTATGCAGGGTTATTTATGCCAGTAAATGTTTAACAACCAGCTTGGGAGATGAAGGATAAGATTATACACATGGTACACTTGTAGGTTTAAATGGCATTGATAACATTTTCTCCCTCATTTTCTTAAGTTCAAACAATTTTTAAAAATCCAAAAAATTAAGCTAAATCCTGTAGCTTTCATTCATTTCTAAGGTGTAAATGCTCACAATGAAAATTTAATAGGCTCTCATGAGTCTGTTGTTAAAAGGAAAAGTCCTTGTTCAGACCTTGCTGTGATTAATGAGGCAAACTCCGGAAAAGCAAATTAGAAGGATTTTATTCAGCACACCAAGGCAGCTAGCAGTCGGAGTGCTGGCCAGTCTGAATTCAAACTGGGCGCCTCTTTTCTAGGCAGGAGTAGACCACTTCCATATAAGGGCAAGACAATCTTCACTGGTGTATGTTTCGATGAGGAGATGTAGTTAGTTCAAACCCTGAATTACAGCATCATAAGGAGCTGGGATTAGCACTGACGAGATACTTTTAATGCACCTGCCGGCTGGCTATACATAGCAAAAGTCAAGTCAGCAGAAAACACGGGGTCACTTCGGAATGATTCTGAGTTAGTGATTGATTTTACATACTGGAAGAGATGCTTTCAACACAACCTGGCACAAAATCCAGCACTCAGCTAAGAGAAAAATAACTAAAAGTGGGCACGCCAGCTTCATTTAGTTTGATCTGGTAAAGGTCAGATGTTCTGAGTTGTCCTAGTGTCTATAGAAGCACACAGACATGACCTTTGCTGTCACAAAATGAAATCATGTCAAAGTTATTGCTTGTACTGAGTAACTTACATGTCACTGTAGTTTCTGGGCTTACATCCCCAAATGCTTCCTAGAGCTTTCTCTCTCTCCCTCTCCAATCAGCAGGCCATTCTCCACCAGCATGGTCTTATTACCACCTTGGTTCTCCCTCTCTCCTAGAGACTCTAAGACCAAACTCCTCACTCTGTATCCTTTGGCCCACCCATCTTGAGACAGTTTCAGTCCCTACTGAGAAGGAAAGCTGTGACACTGTCTGGTTAAGCCTATATACCACATTATGCATTTGGTGAGGTCTCAGAAGCTTTCGGTCTCTCTCCAGACAGGAGGAAAAATAACCTGTCCTTTTAAGGCACAACTCCTCTCTTGTTCATGGAATAACCTGAATTGTAGCCCAACCCCATAGCCTTCATCCTTGGCATGTATTTCCTCTCAGCAGGAGAGGTAACAAGGGTCATTTCTACCAGGCAGAGAGTTAACGAGGGTTACAATAACAAGATGTTGCTAGCAGTTCTTCATGAAACAAGACCAAGCCTGTGTGGCAGGCTCCATTTACAATCCATGCAAGAGACTAAATCTGTCCCTGTCTGTCGAATGCATCTGCAACAGCTGTCTCCTAGAGAGTGCTGATACCCAATGCCTGAATAGGCGCTCTGTTGAGAAGCTACTTGTGACTAATAGATCCACTCCACTCATATTTCACACATTGATCAAAGGCAGAACAGGAGTGGAGGGGGAGGTGGAATGTTGACCTGCAGCATATCAGCACTTATAACTGTCAAATAAGTTTGGCTGGACAGGAGCCAGGGGATCCCCCTTCGAAGAACAGCAACTGTTCAATGGCTCCTGGAGACCTAGTCACCCCTTGCCCACCCTGCTATACAATGATATATGGCATTCCACCACCTCCACAAGGCTTAAAATGGAATATGCAGGGTAGAGGGGGTGCAAAGGGATTGACAATGGCCCGGTTGTGCTGCTCAGAGTGGTGGGCTACACAGATGGAACTGGTTAGAGGCCATGTGGCCTAAACTTGGTGCCTGGATTATTTTGGGCAGCTTTCAAATATCACCTGAGGCAGGAAGTGAGGGGATGACTTATTCATTTATTTCAATAGTCTTTGCTAAGTCAAAGTAATGCTGTCCCTTTGAGGCTTCTGGGACTTATAATGAAAAGGTATATATTTTCCTCTCATCTGTGCTCAAGGACGCTTGATTCTGTGCTCAAGCCATATGACTGAGAAGAAAAATGAAAAAGACAGATGTAAAGGCACCAAATTTGCTTTTTGTCTTGAGGAGTTTCAAATAGAACAGTTTCTTTTTTTTCCCTACTTATCATTGTACTGGTGCAGCAGTCAAGGACAATGATTATCTCCAAGATTGTCAGACACTAAATGAGATGTCCTCACTTTCCTGCCACAATGTACACCACCCATTATCAGCCATTTGTGCCTCCTTCTGAAGACTTGAGGTCTAATTTGAAAATATCTTGAAAAAGGAAAGTTTTCTTTGAGCAGCCGTGATTCTTTTCTTCTAGATTCAAAAGTCAAGTTTCTTAAATGTGATTTATGTATCCACTAATTGAGCAGTATGAGAGGGAATAAATGCTAGAATCTTGACATCTTATTGTACATACCAAATTCATTGACTAATCATTACAAATTCCCGATGTGGTTTTTTATATCTACCTGATAGATGCTAAATAATTATTTGTTGATTAATTGATTAAAATAGATTAAAAGATCATTTGGCTACATATAACTAAAGAAGGACATTTGCATTAAAACTTCACAATTCCCAAAAACCTGGTTCTTGGCTATATGCCTCACTATTCATTCAGAACATATGGGTTTGGTTCAACAGCAAACCCTATCCAAACATCTATTATCTCCTTATATATTTTTTATTCTTTACTACTGGTGATAGGTAAACCCCAAAGCTTTCAAGTTGTATCTATACCACAGAAAATGTTTGCCGTGGAAATAACCAAACCATCTGGTGTGAGCAATAGTTTCAATGGAGGGAATCATATAGGTTCATTATTCCACCTCTTTCTACCTTTATTCATAAGTATAGCTTTCCCGACAAAAAGTCTTTTGATGAATTGTCAATGGAACCCCCTAGCAGGGCCAAAACTTGGCATTGTTGGCACTGCAAGAAACATGACCATTTCTTCATCTCCACCTCTTAAAACCTTTGTTTCCTTCAAGATGTAGATCAAGCACCACCTTCTATCTGAAATCTTTCCTGATCAACCAGATGCTACTGCCTTTTCCTGCCGTCAATAAATCACCATGAAAGGACTAATGTCAATACCAGGATCTTCTTCTAATCCCCAATAGGGATTAGATTAGATTTTACATAAATGGCAACAAAAGCAAGATTTGATTGGCTTTGGGGTTAGAAAAGGCTTAAGGTGGGCTTCCCTTGACACAGCTAGTAAGTTGGTAAACCTCTGACTATACTGACCTGACTTATCATCACCCAAGGGCACAGAAAGCCTACCTGCATGCTCAGATTTGGTGAATACCTTAAGACTACCTGAATCACCACGTGCTGTCCTTCTGACCAGAAACATTTGCCAGTGGGGGAGGGGGAGGGAAGAAAAGGGGAAGGCCATACATCTACTAAATCTCATTTCTGATGTACCTTGATAAATATTATTATTAGAGGTAGCCAGGTAGCACAATAGATAGAGTGCTAAGAGCGGAGTCCTAGAAGCAAGAGACTCTGAGTTAAAATCTAGCCTCAAAAACTTACTAGCTATGTGTGACCTCTGTCTGCCTCAGTTTCCTCATCTACAGAATGCAGATAATAATAGCCTCTACCTCATGGGATTGTTGTGAGGAAAAAATGAATTAACATACATAAAATGTTCTATAAATCTTGATGATTTATATAGTAATATAAATATTTGCTTTTATTATTATATTCTTTCTATGTTAACTTTTAGTGGCCTATGAATGCTGAATCTGAACAAACAGATTCCTGACCCAAACCAGGCCTGCCCATCACATTCACCATATATTTCTTTTGTACATACCTATATATGTATAGGATGTCTCTTCTGATACAATATATTCTCCCTCAGAGCAGGGATCCACAAGTACCATATATACAGTAGGCAATTAATAAATGATGCTTCACTGGTTATGAACTAGCTTGCCAAGACTTAAGCCAGACCTGCTCACAACCAACCACTACCTACCTCCCCAGTTCCTCTGCTTATCACCACCAAAGTCCCTCCCCTTATATACAGTATCTACTATGAAGAAGACATTGGTATGCAAGGTACTGGTTCGGCTTTCATTGCTCCATCACAAGCCAAACTGGAAATCAGATCTTTCAAATTACAAACATTCATATGAACTTTTTTTTTCCAATAGAAAAGCTATAAACACAGAAAAACACATAAATGTAAGTCCTTCCTCCCTGTTTAGTTTAGTTGCTTAATTTATTCCTTCCCACTATATGGCAACATGTTAGAAGGGAAGCCAAAAGGATTCTCTTCTGAGAATGAGTCCTATATCCTTCTTCTAGCTACAGACTCTCCTCCCCCCCCCCCCCATACACAAAAAAACAGGCGCCCATTACATCTAGTCAAAGTAAGACAAGGGCTAGAAATAAGAGTAGCCAGTCCTTATATCTGTTTTTCTCTCAAAGCTCTAATTACCAGAGAGACTGCTCTACACCACACACACACACACACACACACACACACACACACACACACAGAGTCATACGTCTCACCACTTGTCCATTTATAGGCTCTCTCTCAGTGTCCTATGAGATTTGGGTCTGAAGAAAAGACTACAGATACTGCTGATTCCACCTATAACCTCCCTACTAATCACATGAAACTGACTTTTACCACCTCTCCTTTCTCCCCTGTCCTCTTTTCTGAGATCCTCAAAATTCCCCATGTACCTTTGATGGGGGGGAAAGAAACCCTACCCTCCAATTCTGATCTGATCTTATCCTCCTCTCTTTCCAAACTGGGATGAAATACAAAGTCTTTGTTGCCAGCCCAAGTCTTGGTAGAGGGCTGTGATACTATTCTGCATTGGATCAAACATTTGGAAATTAGAAGCCTTTTTTTTCACACTTTAACATTACCTACCAATTCAAATCACTAAAAATGTAGTATTATTTCTACAAAACATATGCCCCTGACCAATCTGTTGTTGATTGATACAAGAGAAAACTCTCCAACCCTATGCTTTTATTTGATATGTTTTTTTTTCCTTTATCTTCTTGCCAGGGGCTTCACAGTTAAATACTGTATTGGAACAGTATTTCCTTTAGAAACATGACACTTTTTCTAAATTTAACCCAATTAGTTAGCAAGCAGGAACACCTATTGACATGAGAGCATTACACCACCCCCATGATTTTTAGGTTGACAGTGGGAAGCAATTTCCACAAATAATGAAACTGGAAACTGGACAGATGCTCATGGAAAACAGACCTATTCCCACAAGTTGTTTGATGTTGATATTTCCCCATGTTGTGTCTATAATTAAAGTGCTTAGGAAATTCCATTTCTGCTTGGAAGGCCCCAAAATATCCAACCTTATCTCTTTTATCTTCGTAGTTGTTTTAGAGTAAATGCTAAGTCAGGGAAAAGCAGAATCAAAAACTCTGCTGCCATCCCACCACCTGCTACAGAGGACCATGATGTCCCAAGGGCCATTCATTCGATGTCTCTCTTGTTTCTCTAATGTTTCTGGTCATGTTAAAGGTATAACCAAGATATCCCATACTCTACTAGCAGAGAAGGGGAAAGAATATTGAGGAGTTGCTTTAAACATTCTTATTCCACTAAAATGATATTAAATTGTCCTCTCTATGCCATTTTTAAAGACATTGCTGATCACATTAATTCCAGATTTTAAAAATAAGTCATTTGATGCCAGAAGAATGTGTGTGCGTGTGTGTGTCCGTGTGTGTACGTGTATGTGCGTGCCTTGCTAGTGTGGTTTCTTTCTAGGCAGAAATGTCACTCCTCTCATAATTATCCTAGGCAAGTTATTGAGGTGCTATTCAGTATAAGCCAAATGAAAACACAAGACTATATCACTCATTGTGGGCTTTCTGAGGTCTTTAAGGACTGGAATTTTATTGTCAATTTTGAAGACCTTTTGAGGAACCATTAACAAAAATGGCAGAACCAAAGTCCTGCAGCCTTTTCATGCCTCATAAGAAGAGCATTGCTCAGGGACGGCCAGATAGCACAGCGAGTAACAGCACCAGCTCCAGTGTCAGGATAACCTGGGATCGAATCCGGGCTCAGATACTCAGCACCACACCCAGAAACACCTGGCTGTGTGACCTTGAGCAAGTTACTTACCCCCAATTGCTTTAAAAAAAAAAAAAAGAGCATTGCTCAGACTGGAACCATGAACAAAACGAGGCATTGGGAAAAATTAGCAAAACTACTGGCAGGCAAATGGTTAATTTGATGGTGATAACTGGTCTTTTCTTTCATATGTTCATGTATCCATCCATTGGCTGAATTCCTTCTGGAGAAAAAAACAGCAGAAAGAGATGAGAATGAGACTGAGAGATAGCAAGTAGTAGTAATAAATTCATTCATTCATTCAACGATCATTTACTTCAGAGCAAATGTGTATTTCACTGTGCTAAATGCTGGGAGAGTCAAGGGTAAATAAAATAAGACATAATCCCTGCCTTGAAAAAACATATTGCATGTGGGTGTTGGGGTGGGAGTGATGACAGAGATTCAAATTGTTAATTGTTAATTATCATTATCATTGAATCACAAGGCTTATGAGTCTATCCCAGAATCCATTCCTTCTCTTCAGGCAAAACCCCAATTAAATCATTCCAGAATACTGAGGAACTATTTTGTTTCCAAAGACGGTGAATATAATCTGACTAAGAAAGTGAAAGTGTGGGACAGTCTAGGTATGTCAAGGTTAAAAGCAGGGATTTGCTGGTAAATGTTTAACAACCAATTGCCCAAAAACCTAGACACGCTTTTAAGTCTAATCTACATTATTAACATTTTTTCCATCACTTTCTTAAGCTTGGAGACAATCAACCAAAGATAAATCATGCCCTGATTTTCAATGTTTGGTGATTTCCAAGGTGTAAATGCTCACATTGAAAATTTAACAATCAGAGCTCGCTCCAAAATACCCCAGGCTGCAGGAAAACTTAAAGACTCTAAACTTTTTCTTTTCGATAAGAAAAGAAAATGAGGACCTGAGAGGCTGTGATTTCTCCAACATCACACAGCTAGCCAGTGACACACCAAAAAGCACATGTCTCTTGATCGATAGATGAAGGCTTTTTAACTAATTTAAGAGTAGGATACTCCACTGACCCTTGAGCAAATGTTCAAATACTCTGGAACACCTCGTAACACTCCAAAATTATCATTTAATTTTATGTCATCTGTACCATTTGACCAGAAAGAAAGCACCGTTCTCTCCCACTGATACTTAGAAGAAGCTTGCCCTCAGTTTATCTATGTTCTGATAGGCAAGATCTAGTCAATGATCTTGTTCCACCTTAAAAAAAAAAGTTAATAAAATAAATCACAAACCACCAGAATGTGTATGTGTCTCTGTGTGTGTGTGTGTGTGTTAGTATAATCAAAAAGACAATGGTTTATGAGTCAGAATTCCTAGGTTCAGATACAGGGTTTTCTTTGTTTTGTTTTGTTTTTTTACTTTCATCCAGTCATGTAAATATGGAAAAGTCCTTTAAATTTTGTGGGCTTCCACTTCTGCAGCATCAAAAAACCATGGGTAATAATCCCCAAACTACTTACTTCACAGAATTATAATGTTAAAGTACTCTATAAACCTTAAAACTCTACAGAATTTAGGTCACTACTGTTCAGTCAACAAACACTGAGCACCTACTATGTGTCAGACATCTGCAAGGCTCTGGAGTTATCAAGACAAAAGTCAAACAAATCCTGTCCTCAAGGAGCTTCTCATTATTAATGTTTTTCAAAGCAGTGTTTACACAGTTTTGCATATTTTCTTACTGTCAACAGAAAAAAAAAAACAGCCCTTGAACATGACCTTATTTTGAAGGCTAAAAGGTCTACTTTTATGGGGAAAGATTGCCCTCTTGTGTACTTTCAAGATATTACTATCTCAAACCATTTCTTTTTTACCTCATGTTGAATTTTCACAACTCTAGGCAAGAATGATTTGCCGAGAAATTCAATTCATGTTCAATTTCTCCTACCAATTTCTAGGGTCCATAACTGGGACTGGAGTTACCACACCAATCAATCAATCAATCCATTTCCCCTCAATCCCTCTGCTACTTGGAATAAAGAGGTAAAGTATTTCTTCTGGGGCCTTCTCAATCACTCCTGCATTTCCTGGGTGAAGCACTTTTCAAACTCTGAGGGCTTCCAGATCAGAGTGAAAAAAGAACTTGGACTGACTTGTCCTTTTAATTCTGCATTATGCATCTGTATTGTCTTTCAATCACTTTTAGAGCTATATAAATGAAACCACTGAAACACTTTATTCAGCCTTCAGGGTCCCTTTAAAAAGGCAAGATCTCCTCTAAAAGGTACATGAAATTTTATGACACTGAAATCTTCAAATCAAATAAGTTTATGACCACAAAGATGTCTGATTTGGACTGTCATCTTCAGTGAAATGGATGACAAACTTTGCCGTGTGCTTTCATTTAATTAGCCTATCACTTGATAAATGATAGTAGTCACAGCTCTCAGAATGTCATTAAGAGATCTGCAATGTCTTGATAAAATATCCCATCAAGACAATTAGAATAAAATGTTTCTCAGACTAAGTATGGAGAAGGATGGCTCAACAGAAACTTCTCTTCACTCTCACGTCTACTTCCAACACAGGAGAAGGGAAATTTTTGCAGGGATTCGAATGGCCTAATTGAAGCAAGATTTGACAAACTGGATATCAGGGAATTTCGACATATGTGAGTAATATTGCCAGAGTAGAGAGGAAAGTCATCAGATCCCATGGAATTCAGTAGCTGCATCTCAGTGAGTGTGCCAAGTATCATCTCATATTCATCAACCCCTCTTTGGTCTATTGAGTAAGACAAAGGCATCATGCGCATTGCCAAGTCCTCCCCATTGGCATCTCACTGATTATACTGTACAATTATTCAGCAGTAGGCAGCAGAGCTAGATGTTCACATCATCCCAACTATACATGGGGTGAACTACTGACACTGCAGCTGGTTCTCTAACATTGGCACAGAAGAGAACATGGCTTCAGACACAGCTTTCTATATCAATCTTAAGCTCTCAAAGCAGCCTGGAAACAACATCTACAAAGACATGTGCAAATACCGGTGTGACTAGCAACAGGGTATTCCTTTGGATTTCATGTACCAACCACATACCACTGTTCACTGACAGCATCAAAATGTGTTTGCTGAGTCTGGTTCTGGATTTAAGGAAGAGAGAGATAACTCATGCTCATAGGGATCTTATCTTACAATTTATTCATTATCAAAACAAAGAATACTTAGAGGATATGTTTCAGTCTCTGATGCAGCCACTTGGATTCTTTTTGTCCTGAGTCAAGACATGCTGTAGAGCACATGTAAGGCTCATTCAGAAGGTCATCCACTTCTCTATCTATT
>NW_027185791.1:8935378-9006337 GCF_028583685.1 Petaurus breviceps papuanus | reverse complement strand
GAGAGAGAGAGAGAGAGAGAGAGAGAGAGAGAGATGAAGGAAAAGGAATATTGTAGACTCTTGGCAAAGAGACCCTAAGCACTTTTGAATTTGTCAGCTCTGACTCAGTCAGATAACTAGTGTTGAAAAATGACTTTGGTACTCAGTGGTTACATCTAGGGATTCATCAGTCACTATAGCTATCTCTGTCCATGTGTGCTCCATGCCTTCCTTTATAAGGAAAGAGAATGACCATATTGTGTCATTGAGGATGACTTAGAAATTGACTCAAGTTGCTATCTGCAGCCAAATAAGCAAGAAGACAGTATTGAACAGTTCTTCTATCATTTAGCACATGACACTGAACAAATTATTTCATCTCCCTCAGTCCTAGTTTCTCATCTCTAAGTCCCTCCATCTATACAGTGAAGGAAGGTGGTTTTAAGTTATCTTATTCCTCCTTTCTGTTGCCCAGTTGATGAATTAACATAAGTAGGAGGTAAAAAAAAAAACATCCTTTTACTAGATATGAAGTTACCTTTGATAGAATTAGATGTATGTCTTGCCATTGACTTGCAGAGGATCAGTCATGTCCTTGTAGCCTGTCAAAACAAATTTGCCAGCTCTGTGATACAAATGGGTTAGGAGAACTTTGTAGAGTTAGACTCCTGGTAGTAGAGAAGAGAATCACCTACTTGAGGAAGAATCCAGCTCTTGACAAAGGATAATGCTTTGTTTTTCCCCTTTCTTCTCTACTGGACAGGAAGGATGAAAGGGGGATAAAAGGAAGGATATGTCTTCTCTTCTAACACCCTAGCCATGATATCTTATAATGGAACTACTTACCCATTAGGAGATACCATACACAGATAAGGCTTATGAGCTTATATAAGGATTATGTGTCTATAGTGTATCTTGAAACCTAGTATAATGGTAATGGGAATTTGAAGAACTTCCCTGCCCCTTAATAGGTATAAGGGAATTTGAAGATCTTCCCTTCCCCCAATAGGCCAAATGTAATCACAAAGAGCCTGTGGTGAGAGGAGTTTGCTGAAGGGTGGAGCAGAGCCCACAGAAAGCTGGGAGTTAGAGCCTTTAGAGCTGGATGGAGGAGGGGATGCAGCCAAGGAGACATCTAGGTTTGTGAGTGTTTGTGGGAAGGCTAAAGGATGGTGTGGCTCCCTGCTGTGCTATGGCATATTAAATTCTTTGTTGCTATGATAGATTCAGTTTCCTGGTGTTGGGATTTGACTTTCTGCTATCTGAATAAACATTTTGCTTCTGCCTTCTATATGGAGAGTCTATTATATTTTGCAATTCAGAATTGTGCTAGCATATCCATAGTCGCCATTGATGCTGTGAATATTGCATTGGTGCTACACCTAGGTAATAGTCATCAACCTGGGGAACAAAGCTATTAGCATGAGTTACGGGAAAAGTAATTCCCATAGGTGGTGCTACATATAAAATGATGGACTTAGAGTATATGATCATTTACATTCCTTTCAACTATAAGATTATAAGTAAGTATAATCCTCATTTAAACGTAATATTAGTTGCTGCTATGGAGCATGAAGGACCAACTCTCAGCAGTACTACAGTACTATCATGATGATGATGATGATGATGATGGTGATGATGATGATGGTGATGATGATGATGATGATGATGATGGTGATGATGATGATGGTGATGATGATGGTTATGATGATGACTAGATCTCCCTATCTCACCAAGGCTAAAAGGACAAAGACTATTCATAACTCATTCTGACATGTGTAAGAGCTTTGACATCCTCCATTTCTAATATTGGCTAATTCACTACTTCTCCATAACCCAAGGGTCCACTGCTCCCAAGGTCTCACTATATGCCAGACTTAGAATGGACACTGGTCTAGGCCACTGCAGCTCAGAACTTCTGAACTCAAGAGATCTAACAAGCACAGTCTCCTCCGTAACTGGGATTTTAGGCTTACTGTGAAAACTTGTATCACTTCCACTATCCCTTTTTTTTTCTTTGTCAGAACAAAATCCTCCCAATGGATGGATGAATACTAGGCAGTATACTTTGCAGGGACATACATATTGATGATAAGATTGATGCATGCATTTCCAGAGTTAGCTCCCTGTTTAGGAGACTCCAAAGGAAGATGTGGGAAAGAACATGCCTCCCAAACTGAAGGTCTACAGAGCTGTTATGTTGACCTCATTGTTGTATGCCTGTGAAACCTGAACAACATACCAGCAGTATCCCAGGAAACAGAATTGTTTCCATTTAAATTGTCTTAGGAAGAGTTTGAAGGCCACCTGGCAAGATAAGGTACTGGACATTGAGGTCCTTTCTTAACCTGAACTGCCAAGCATTCAAACTTGTGCAAAGGGCACAACTCTGATGGGCTGGCCACATTGTTCAAAGTCAAACATATGTTTGCCTAAAAGACTATTTTATGAGAAACTCATGCAAGGAAGTCATTGACATGGTGGTCAGAAGAAGAGTTACCAGGACACTCTGCATTTCTCTCTGAAGAACTTTGGAATTGATTGCACAACTTGGGAGACACTAGCAAAGGACAGCCCCCATGGAATGCCAGCATCAAAGAAGGTGTTGTGCTCTACAAATAAAGTAGGAATGCAGTGGCTCAAAAGAAATGGGAGATGTGCAAATTTAGAGACCTCTTCGCCCCAAATGTTCACAAGGACTATTTGCATTTGACCCTGTGGCAGAGGTTTCTGAGCTCTTACTGATCTGACCAGCCACAGTCAGAAACACTATACCTTAACTTAAACATAATGATATCATTTTGGTCCTCTTAGAGGACTAAAGACAAAATCAAGTGAATGAATGACTCTCCAAGCATATACTTGTACCTTTAATAAGTAATATATCTATGACAGTTTGGGAGGCTAGTTGGCACAGTGGATAGATTTCTGGGCCTGGAATCAGGAAGACTTGTTTATCTGAGTTTCAAATCTGACCTCAGACACTTACTAGCTATGAGATCCTGAGCAAGTCACTTAACCCTGTTTGCCTTAGTTTCTTCATCTGTAAAATGATCTGGAGAAGGAAATGGCAAACTGCTCTAGTATCTTTGAAAAGAAACCCTCAAATTGGGTCACAAAGAGCTGGACATGACTGAAAACGAATAAACAACATGTAGGGTGGATTGGAGAGAGGAGACGTTTGAAGTATTGATGATAATTAGAAATCTATTGTAATAGTCTAAGCAAGAAGTGATAAAGACCTGCACCAAGGTGATGGCAAAATGAAAGGAGAGAAAAGAATGATTGTGAATGATTCCATGGAGGAAGAAGTGAGGAATAATCAACAAGACTTAGCAATGAATTAGAAGAAAAGGGGCATGGAATAAGGAAGAAAGGTGGACGAGTCAAGAATGACTTCAAGATTGTGCCTCTGAGTGACCTAAAGGATAGGGGTACCCTTGGAAGAAATAGGCTCTGACATGAAAATACTTATACATAACTGGGTAGAAACAATGTCTATCATTTGTTGGAAGGGAAGGAGTGGAGAGGGCCTGTATCAGCAAGCACCCCAGCATCCCCAGGGTGTCTGCCAACACAGGTTCTTAGATCTGCTTTGATAAAGGAAAGCATCTCAAAACGGGTTAACAAGCTTACTTGAATCAGTCAAATATGTATCATTTACCTAGTTCAGGAGAAAAAGGTCAGCACCCCAAACTTTAGAATATACAGAAAGAATTATCAAGACAGAGAAACAGATCAAGTAGACAGTTTCCAAACTGTCTGACCATTACATCCATACCAAATCAACATCTGGGTTTCAACATCTGGGTTTTTCAAAGCAGGGGGACTCTCAACAACGGCTTCCCAAAGTCTTATCAAATAACAGAACACTTCTCAAAGTGAGCCCCAAAACAAAGCTACACATCAGGGCTTATATAGCCTTCTCCTGGCTCAGAGAATGTAACAACCTTATTGACTCACTGGCCAATCAAGAAGTATCTACTGAAAAACAAGCCTCCCACCCCAGGCTCCAGATGTACTTTAGCCTGGGGCAGGGAAGATCTTAAAAATTTACATTCCCATTACAGGGCCACAGGGGATAAAGTATGTTGACAAATCTCTATAGTAAGAGGGGACTCCAATATATGCCTCAGCAATGGGCTTGTGGGTCATTTTACATGTTCTTACATGAAATTAGTTTGAATAACTAAATAGGTTTTAGAGTAGTGCCCTGAATGCAACACTGAGGAGTTGAAACTTTATCTTAAAGAAAATGAATCATCAGAACTTTTTAAATTCAAAAGCATTTTAGTAAATTTAACCTGGTAGCAGTGTGTGTGGATTGGAAGGGAAAACTAAAGAATACAATCTGGCTTCAATTAATAATCAGTTGGTCATTCCAAGTTATTTATGGAATATTAAATAATACTGACTTCTGAGTAAATGTAGAGCCAATAGGCAGCTATTAAAATAGTCCAGTCATCAGGTGACAAGCACCTTCACCAGGGTAGTGACAATGAGAATGGATACTCTGAGAAACATTGAAGAGGTATTATGAAGACTTTATAGGACTTGTGAACTGACTGGATTCAACTGAAGAGGAAAGAATCAATTCCTTGACTTGATGCATGTGCTTTCTAGTCATTCTTATACTACATGTGCATGACAGGTTTTTGAAGATTGAGGGAAGCACCAGTCTGTAAGGATCATTATTTAAATTAAACATGACTTTAGTCCTATTTAAGTTCCTCCTATGTTTGACAAATTGTTTTTTTCCTGATTTATTCAAGTCCCTTTGATTTCTATAATTATTTTCCTAGCTATTATCATTTCTACTCTCACTTAATGTCAGTTGAAAACTTGATCAGCTTTCTACTCCATATTGTTTATAAAATAATGTTTAATAAAACTGAGATCATTATACTTAAAATGTTGACATCCTTCCCATACTCCCCATATTAACAATGAACCCCTAATCAGGTCTTACACATGTATGCCATAAAGGCCCAAGACACAGATACACCTGCTTCCTGGTCAGGAACATAACATTCCTCCTGGTCCTACCTGCCATAAAATAGCCTTCTAAACACCTTCTAGTACATAGCTACATGACAGATTGGGAAAGTGAGGGCTGGGAGGGAATCTCAAGCTCCAACCTTAAGCTTATCTTCATCAGGGGGTCTCATTGATACTATGCCTTAATGTATTCCCAGTCATTAGCATACTCTCACCTCTTCTTACCCTTCCTGTCCCAAAGACATTGAACTTCCAAATCATGAAGAACAAAGCCTCTTTCCAGTCCCACTGGTTTGCTTCCTTATTTCCATCAACCTCAATCCTACTACCCTCCAAATGTTCCTCTCCAAATCTGCCCATCTCTTCCACTGTACTCTCTGGAGTACCTGCTCCATAATTAGTAAATTTCCTTTATTTTGCATCACTTCCTCCCTTACTCTGTCCATCTTTTGGTACTTGTTTGGGATCCAGATCCCTTTCCCTGGATGACCCAGCATCCCTAACCATTCTTTCCAGCATCTTCTGAAGTTTCTTTCATTCCCCTGACACGATTCAAATTTATCACTCAATTCAAATTCTGATAATCATTATCTGCTAACCACTATGACATTCAGGACTTGCTCACAGTATCCCTCTCTACCCGAACTCCTATTCTCACACCAGGGGACTTCGGTATATATGCTAATGCCCCTCAGACACCCTAAATTCTTACTCTCAGTCTATTCAAGTCCTATAACCTACTCTACTCCAAATCAGCTACATATACACAGATGGATGGCCATAGTATTGATTGTGCTATGGTAACACTTTCTGTTTTTATCTCTCTTTATATGTTAATCTTCCTAACACTATTCTTTATTCTCACCATAACCTCCAATTTCTCCACCCTCCAGTACTTTCCCAAACCATGGCCTACTTTGGAAACCCTTTCTACATGTGTGTGTGTGTGTGTGTGTATACATATATATATATATAAGCAATTGGGGTTAAGTAACTTGCTCAAGGTTACACGGCCAGGTGTTTCTGGGTGGATGCTAAGTATCTGAGCCCGGATTCGATCCCCAGGTCATTCCGACACTGGGGCTGGTGCTCTTACTCGCTGAGCCACCTGGCTGCCCAAAAATAATCTTTTTTTTTGCCTTTTGGAGGGCAATTGGGGTTAAGTAACTTGCCTAAGGTTACACGGCTAGTTTTTTTGTGTGGGTGTTAAGTGTCTGAGGCTGGAACCGAACTCAGGACCTCCTGACTCCGGGGCCAGTGCTTTACTCACTGCGCCACCTAGCCGCTCCTTGGCAACACTTTCTTACCTTCCTAATCTCACCAGTTCAACTTTACACAATCTCCCACTCGTGAAGTCATTTTTTCCCTTGTCCTCTGACCACTCACACCTTGCCAAATTTTATCCATGGATTATTGCCACTAATTTTCTTTCATTTCTATGTTATCAAATGTATCTGGAGGAAATAACAAAACCATACTGGGCCCACTGAAAATTTATTTTATCTAACTACTACAGTATCCTCAGTTGAAGCAGGCTGATACTTCTAGTCCATCTTAGATAATAATATAGTTTAATAAAACCAAAGTCAATAAGTTTAATATACTGACAACATTCACATTTCCCCTCTTGTTCACCACAGTGGCTGTTCCAGATTTTCTCTTGTTACATCCCTACATTACACTAAATATAAACTCTTCTCTTTGTCATTTAAGGTTCTTCACCATTTGGCTCCTTCCCATTCCATACTGGCTTACTTGTTCTTCACCCTCTCCATTTCTAATCTCTTTGCCTTCCTACTGACTGTTCCCAATGCTAGAATTTTCTCCCTCTTCTCTTCCATTTCTTCAATCTCTGATTCCTTCACAACTAAGCTCAAGTCACTTCCTACAAGAGGCCTTTCCCAGCCCCCCCCCACCAGTTGCTCATACCTTCCCTTCGAAGACCACATTATCTCTACTTCCAATATAATTTATATGTACACATTTGTGTGTATATTGTCTCTGAAATTAAAATATAAGCTCCTGGATAGCAAGAACTATTTTTATTTTTTGGATCACAAACACCTAGAACAATGCTCGACACACAGTAAGTGGTTAACAAATGCTCGTTGCTTACTTGGTCACTAGCACTCAAAACCAAGTTAATTGCTTATTGATGAGAATAATTTAGAGTACATATAACTTATCCATTGAGTATAATGTATGCAAATACTCAAAAGATACATGGTTTCTTCAGCATGGGGAACTCTGTGTGACAACTTTATTCATAACCTTTCTTTGTTTTACTAGGTAAGTCACAGGGCACTTCCTGTGACTTGTCCACGTGACACAGCCAATAAATGTTAGAAAAGATTTGAGCCCATGTCTTCTAGATCCTAAGCCCAACACTCATTCACTATGCAACATTGTCTCTACTCAGTACAATGTCATATGTAAAATAATGATAAACCATCAGAAAATGGAAATGTTACATGAGGGTTCCATCACTGAGCTTGAAAAAGCAGGGACAAATGCCGGAATCCTTCCACAGGAAAAAATGGAGTAGGCTTGACAGATTTCCTATAGCAAGTTAAACAACATACCCCAAAGCAATACTGATTGGTAGTACAAAGAAAAGCTAGGCTATCAACCAGGGTACACTTTAGTCTACAGATTAATGTAGTTTATTTCCTGCAAGTGACCTGTATTGCTATGGTTTTATGTGTGAGCATTCATCCTTCACAGGCCAAGTTCAATTGTCAGGCACTTTTCCTCTGTGTATACTTAGATAATGAATTCTTTCTGTTTCAAAGTGACCTCAAGAGTCTGAGACCTCATTTCATTTCAATTTGTGTCAATGAAACACTTGACAAATTGGTCTTTTTAGAGTAATGTATAACTTTGGATTTCAGTCCTAAGCATTGTTACTCTTTTGACAAAGACAAACAATGCAGTAGAATTTGTTTTGTATTTTCGTGTCATGGTTGCAATTACAGCTATGAGTCTTCAGTGGCTTCTGGGTGGGATCAAAGTTAAATGTTTCTCCATGACTCATTTACTTTAAAGACAATTGAGTACAGGTGTCACAGAGTCCTGAGACCAGGTTAAGTCATCAAAACTAAACACAGAGTGAGACCTATTTTGGGAAAGGCTCCCATATTTAAAATTCCTTTTCAAATGCATCCTTGAAATGTAAACCTTTCTCAAACCCCAAAGAATCTTGGCTTTCTCATCACAGTTCTGATTCAATTAGAAATACTTAAAGAAACGGTCTCATCTTGGACTTTTGTCAAACACAAATATCCTCCTACTGGAATTGCATCACCTCATTTCTGAACTATGATAAAATTTGTACATTATTTTAACCTAAATATAATAAAATAATATTAGGAATCATCCCTGTCCAGATACCACAGTGGTAAAGCCAGGGATTTTCAGAACAGCTGTCATTTGCTACATCTCAGCTCAATGCTAAATCATTTGAGCTTCACCTGTTTCTATCCCAAATTATGCCCTAATTTGTTTTCAAATTGTACAGTGATGCCAATAGCAGAAACTGTACCAACTGGTACTCAGGCTTTAGGGACCCAGAACTGGCTGGGTTTGTTTGTTTTTTTTCTCTCCTCGCTTTGCAAGCTTGGAATAGAATTTACAGAGTCATTACAAAGATATAGGGCTATTATTTTTCAAATGAAGTATTGAATCTAGAATTATGACTCTCATGGTCACCTTAGAAGTCATCTAGTCCAATCCTACGCCAAGAGGGATAGCCTCTACAACTTTTCAAAAGTTGTTATCTGGCAGAGCTAAGATGGCAGAGTAAAAGCAGGAACTTACTTGAGCTCATTCCCCCATTACCTCCAATACCTATAAAAATTACTCTAAACAAATTTTAAAGCTACAGAACCTACAAAATGAGAGAGTGAAAAAATCTCCCACTGAAGAGAGCCTGGCAAGCTAAAAGAAAGAGTCTATCACACTGGACTGGAAGCAGAGTTCAGTCCCACATGGGCCACACCAGCACAGCCTGTTGGTACAGATAGGACCAGAGCAGGCCTCAGGGGAATGAACCAGTGGCAGGTGTGGCAGTTTCCAGACTTCTCAACCAAGAAACACAAAAGACAAAGTAAAAGGTCAGTGGGGAAACTATGTTGGACCTGAGTGAGAGAAGAGCAGGGTCTAGCCCCTGACCCTGGTGGTATCAGAGGTGGTGGCAGCTGTAGCAACAGTAGCAGCAGTGGATGCTTTCAGAGCTCCAGGCCCAGAGATGATTGGGGGACCAAGCAGTTGATCAGAGGGCAATTGCGGGAATCTCTTTACTGGTGCTGAGGCAGGATTCTCTTGCTTTGTCTTGCTTGGATCTGGGTCACAGTCCTCAATGGTGGTCATGGGATGAAGAGGAGTGCTAGAGGGGCAGAGCTTGTGGAGGCTATGGAGAGGGAGTCCTCTTCACAATTCTGAGGCAGATGCCTAGAAGCAGTTCTGACAACAGCTGTGCAAAACCCCAGAAATTTGGGAAACAGCACTCTCCACTCTGGAAACAGAGTTCTACCACAGCAAAGAGATGAAAAGTCAGGTAAGTAGTTGGCAAGATGAGCAAACAGATGAAAAGGAATCAGACTATAGAATCCTTCTTTGGTGACGAAGAAGATCCAAACAAAGAATGAGAAGACAGCAAAGTCAGAACTCCTGCATCAGAATCCTCCAAGAAAAATATGAACTGGTCGCAAACCATGGAGGAGCTCAAAAAAAAGTCTGAAAATCAAGTAAGAGAAGTAGAGGAAAAACTGGGAAGCAAAATGAGTGATGCAAGAAAATCATGAAAAACAAATCAACAGCCTGCTAAAGGAGACCCAAAAAAAAAATGAAGAAAATAACACCTTAAAAAATAGACTAACTCAAATGGCAAAAGAGGTCCAAAAAGCCAATGAGGAGAAGAATGCCTTAAAAAGCCAAATTAGTCAGATGGAAAAGGAAGTTCAGAAGCTCACTGAAGAAAATAATTCCTTCAAAATTAGATTGGAGCAATTGGAAGCTGATGACTTTATGAGAAATCAAGATAATAAAAGAGATGCAAAAGACTGAAAAAATAAAAGAAAATGTGAAATATCTCATTGGAAAAACCACTGACCTGGAAAATAGATCCAGGAGAGATAATGTAAAAATTATTGGACTACCTGAAAGCCATAATCAAAAAAAGAGCCCATACATCATCTTTCAAGAAATTATCAAGTAAAACTTCCCTGACATTCTAGAACTAGAGGGTAAAATAGAAATTGAAAAAAAAAATCTACCAATCATCTCTTGAAAAAGATCCCAAAAAGAAAACTTCTAGGAATATTATAGTCAAATTCCAGAGTTCCCAGTTCAAGGAGAAAATATCACAAGCAGTTAGGAAGAAACAATTCAAGTGTTGTGGAAACAGAATCAGGATAGCATAAGATCTAGAAGTTTCTACCTTAAGGGATCAAAGGGCTTGGAATGTGATATTCCAGAGATCAAAGGAGCTAGGATTAAAACCAAGAATCACCTGCCCAGCAAAAATTAGCATAATACTTCAGGGGAAAATATGGATATTCAATGAAATAGAGGACTTTCAAGCATTTTTGATGAAAAGACCAGAGTTGACCAGAATATTTGACTTTCAAAAACAAGAAGCAAGAGAAGCATGCAAAGGTAAACAGGAAAGAGAAATCATAAGGAACTTGTTCAAGTTGAACTGTTAACATTCCTATGTAGAAAGATGATATTTGTAACTCATGCGACTTTTTTCAGTATTAGGATAGTTGAATGGAATATACATATACGTATGTATAGGTGTATATAGGTGTGTGTATGTGTGGGTACCTGTGTATATATGTAAACCTAAACAGAGGGCACAGGTTGAGTTGAATGTGAAGGGATGATATCTAAAAAATAAAACAAAGAGGTGAGAGAGGAATACATTGGGAGAAGGAGAAAGGGAGAGCTAGAATAGGGTAAATTATCTCACATAAAAGAAGCAAGAAAAATGGAGGAGAAGAGCAGGGAGGTAAAAACGAATGGGTCAACCTTACTCTCACTGCACTTGGCTTAATGAGGGAATAACATATGCACTTAATTGGGTATCTTAACCTACAGGAAAGTAAGGGGATAAAAGTGGGGGACGATAGAAAGGAGGGCAGGTTGGGAGAGGGGATAGTCAGAAGCAAACACTTTTGAAAAGGGACAAGGTCAAAAGAGAATATAAAATAAATGGGGAGCAAGATAGGATGAAGGGAAATATAGTTAGTCTTTCATAATAAGACTACTATGGGAATGTTTGTATAACTATACATGTATAGTCTATATAGAATTGCTTGTCTTCTCAGTGGGGGTGGGTGAGGAGGGAAGAAGGGAGAGAATCTGGAACTCAAGGTTTTAAAAATGAATGCTGGGGCAGCTAGGTAGCACAGTGAATACAGCACCAGCCTTGGAGTCAGGAGGAGCTGAATTCAAATCTGGCCTCAGACTCTTGACAGTTTACTAGCCATTTGACTTTGGGCAAGTCACTTAACCCCAATTGCCCTCCAAAAAGCAAAAAAAAAAAATGAATGCTAAAAAATTGTTTTTACATGCAACCAGGAAATAAAATATGCAGGCAATGGGGTATAGAAATCCATCTTGCCTAAAAGAAAGTAAGGGGGAAAGGGGCTCAATGGAATATAAGAGAGGGCAGACTGGGAGAAGGTATAATCAGTATGCTTGTCATCTTGGGGTGGGGGTAGGGGAGAGATGGTTAGAAAACTTGGAACTCAAAATCTTGTGGAAATGAATGTTGAAAACTAAAAATAAATAAGAAAATTCTAAAAAAAAATTGTCATCCATAGTCAACTATGAAAGACAGCTGCTCTGATCAAGAAAAGGATGGGATATAATTCCAAAGGACCTATGATAAAAATGTTATCTACCTCCAGAAAAACAACTGATGAAATCTGAATGCTGACTGAAGCATTTTTTAACTTTATTTTTACTATTTTATTTTGTTTGTGTTTTCTTTTGCAACATGGCAAATATGGAAATCTGTTTCACATGATTTCACATGTATAATAAATACCAAATTGCTTGCCTTCTCAAGGAGGAGGAAGAAATGGGAGTAAGGGAGAGAATTTGAAACTCAAATGTTTTAAATGTTGTTAAAAATTTTACATGTAATTGAGAAATATTTAATAAAGAAAATAAAAGTCATTCTTAAAAATGTGATTATCCATCTTTAACTTGAAGGCCTCATATAAAAGGAAACCCAATGGAATCTGATTGTTCAATAAACAAGTTTGCCTCAACTACATGTGCTATAGTCCTATTATGTACTATACCAAATTAGCAGTAAACTTGGTGTAAGACCTCAAAGATCCATATCACCCCAGTAGCACTTAAGAGATGAAGCTAGGACAACAACAATACAAAGAACAGATTTGTCAGCAATGCTGTAACAAACTATTTTGATGCTTGATTACAATCATATCACCACCTTTGAACTCTAATATATTGGTATCCAATATGTTATTAAAAAGTAGAAATGGAGGTGTCCTCCAGAGGCCAGACCTCCACACGCTTTGCACAGCCCTGGGAAAATGGATTGATGACAACCCTTAGGGGTGCCTAAGCAAGCAGGCAGCTGCCAGCCAGCACTGACCCAATCATGCTTCAACATAACCTCAGGCAAACAGGCAGCCTCCAGAGGCCAGAACACCATGTATTTCAATGTAGCCAAAAGGAAATGCAGAAACATCCCACCCGGCCTCAGTTCACACCAGACTCCACCCCTAGGACATCAGCTCAGCACCAGGAAAACTGAAAGATGCCTATGGCCTCCCCACATCCTCAGCAAAGCACCAAACACAAGGGACCCTTATGGGCCTCAAAGCAACATCAGCACAGCACCAAGTAAACAGCCAGGGTCTGTAGCCACTTTCACAGAAAACCTGAGACAGTGACCCTTTGACCCTAAGAACAGAATAAAAATTTAAAAAAAAATCAAAAGGAACCCTCCCCCCCTCAAGAAAAAGATGAGCAAAACAACAACAAAAACAGAATCTAATCATAGAAAGTTATCATGGTGACAGGGAAGACCAAGACACAAACCCAGAAGAGAACAACAATGTCAAAAAACTTATGGACAAAACCCCAAAGAAAAACAGGAAGTGGTCACAAGCCCAGAAAGAACTCACGGAAGAGCTCAAAAAGGAGCTCAAAGTCATATAAGACAGGCAGAAAAATAATTAGGGAAAGAAATGAGAGCGATGTAGGAGAATCATGAAAAGAGAACCAACAGCTTGGAAAACTGCTTAAAAAATTAAAATTGGTCAAATGGAAAAAGAGATACAAAAATCCATCAAAGAAAACAACTCCTTAAAGACTATAATTTGGCCAGATGGAAAAGAAAGTACAAAAGTTAATTGAGGAAAGCAACACCTTAAAATTTAAAATTGGGAAAGTAGAAGCTAACTACTCTATGAGACATCATGAATTAATAAAAAAAAATTCAAAATATGAAAAAATGGAAGAAAATGTAAAATACCTCTTGGGAAAGAAAAAACTGAACTGGAAAATAGATCCAGGAGAGATAGCATCAAAATAATTAGACTACCTGAAAGCCATAATCAAAAAGACAACCTGGACAATGTCTTTCAAGATAAGGAAAACTGTCTGATGTCCTGGAATTGTGAACTGATCCAACCATTCTAGAGAATACTTTGTAACGATGCCCAAAGAGCTATAAAACTGTGCATATCCTTTGATCTAGCAATATCACTACTAGTCTGTATCCCAAAAAATCATAATAAGGGAAAGGGTGCAAAAAATATTTATAGCAGCCCTATTCATGATGGCAAAATATTGGAAATTGAGGACATGCCTACCAATTGGGGAATGGCTGAACAAGCTGTGGTTTGTGAATGTAATAGAATACTGTTGTGTAATAAGAAAATATGAACAAACAGACTTTGGAAAAACCTGGAAAGATTTTTAAGAACTGATATAAAATGAAATGAGCAGAACCAAGAAAATAGTGTACACAGTTATAATCAACATTATGTGCTGATCAACTATGAATGATTCAGCTCTTCTCAACAATACAATGACCCAAGGCAAGTACAAAGGACTCACGAAAAAAAAAATTACTATCCATATCCACATAAAGAAGTGTTGAACTCTGAATTCAGATCGAAGCATATTTTTTACTTACCTTATTCTTTCTTGTGTTTTTTTATCTTTCTTCTTCCACAACTGTGATGAATATGGAAATATGTTTTATATGATAACATATATAAACTACATCAAATTGTCTACCATTTTCAGAAGAGAAGAGGGGAAAGAGAGGGAGAAAAATCTGGAAGTCAAAATCTTGTAAAAATGAATGCTAAAAATGTTCTTGATATGTAATTGGGGGATGATATTATTTTAGAAAATAGAAATGCCATGAAAGAAAACAAAGACAGGAAAAATGGATAGACCAAAACAAATATACTCAGAAAAAATTCTGTATATGAAGGTGATGAAAATTTGAAAACAATTGACATATAAGTTTTCAAGATATCTGAAAGAAAAGAAATACAGAAGACTGGAAAAATCTAGCTACTATATGACAGATCAATGGTTTCATCATAGGAATTCCTGATGTGTGAAACACTGTCCCCCAAAACAGATCATAATCTATCTATCCCTTAGTAGTGAACATTTGGGTTCCTAAGGGTAAGAGACTTGCCCAGTGATACACATGAGGTAAGGATCAGAAGTGGGGAAAAATCATAGAGGGTATTTTTATCAAAAATACAAAAATAAAAACATGTGATTGAGAAGACAGTAGTAACTTCCAACTTTTATGCCTCCCTTCTCATGTCCATTTAATGTTTATAAAAATAGTGGACACGTGCACCAAAGCTATTCTTGATGAAATACACAAATCAGGTAGGTTTTCACAAATTATTTGACAATTGACATCATTTATGTCCACATAATTGCCCAAAAGGTAAAGGGAATTAAGGTACCACTGTATTTATTGTCAATATATTTAAATATTTTGGTTTGTTAGAATAACATGTAAACCTAAAGATTGTCATTCATAAAGATGTTTCCTTTGTACATAATAAGATCATAGAAGATTCATTTAATAGATATAACCAAAAATGAAATTTGGTTAAATGGTCCTCTGATTATCAATATAATCAGGAGGTAATCTTTATAAGCAAGACATACTGAGCTTACAGTGTGCTGGGAGGAAGTGGAGAGAAAAAATGAAAAACAGGACCCTCTTCTTCCCTTCATGAAGGTATAGCTTTCAGTTTGGGAGTGGGAATTTCTTTAAAACTCCACAACACTAAAAATGGTCAAGGTTAGTGATCTGGAAGTGAAAGCAAGACTTCCAGTTAAGATGGTGATCTGCTAGGTCATACAAAAGCCTGACTCACATTTGCTTGGCAATAAGCTACAAAGAGAAAAGGCTGAATAATAACCAAGAAATACAAAGAGAAAGATCAACAAACTCCTTCATCCACTCCAGAGCTATGAAAAAAGAAATCCAGAAGCTATGGATACTGGAAGAGAGGTCCTGGCAAAGAATCTGACCCATAAATAGGCCAGAGACCTATGGCACTATTCTGAACAGAGAAGCCTGTGAGGTAACAGAACACTCACCACCCTGACCCTGGAAGTCTCAAGTGGGTACAGAAGAGGACCATCACACTGACTAAAGAAACTTCAAAAGGGACAGTAAACCGCTGAATAGCCACACTAGAAAAACGCCAGAAGGGGAAGGGACAAAGATCACCATTGCCCAAATCGGGAAAGCTCCAGAGGGGACAGAAGTAGCAGATCCCTCTTCAGAAAAGATCTGAGGAAACAGACGACCCAGAACACTGATTGGGGAAATGCTATCCAAGAGAGTTGTTTTTGACCACCTAATGCCTAGTCAAGGAATCTCCAGGAGGACACAAGAAAACTCAATGCTTTTAGCATGTACAGCCAATAGCAGAGATTCAACTAGAGGTACTGAACCCAGTCATTCCTCTAAGCACAGCTACACCAAGAGAAGTGGAAGCCAGGGGCAAAAACCCAAAGAATCAATGTCAGGAACAAATGGAACCTGACCACAGCATCAAAGAATGTGGAAGGAGATGGAACCTAGACCTGGCACAAAGTTGCAAATCAAGAACCAAGGCTAGGAACGTGAGTAAACAAAAGACACTGTACACCATGACAAGAACACATAGCAGAGCCTTACAGGAGAAAAAAAAATGTCTTCTCCACAAAGACTGTGAGAGTACCTAAAGAAATGAAACAGGAGATTTTAAAATGACATCTTGAATGACATGATAGCCATGGAGGGGAAAATTGGAAGGAGAATTAAAAGCTTAGAATAGAAAGTGATAAACCTTACCCAAAGAAAGAGACTCCCTGAAAATTAGAATGAACCAAACAGAAATCTATTATTCTATGAGACAATAAAAAATTTAGACTGAAACCAAAAAATTGAAAACAAGAGAAAATATAAAGTACTATTAAAAACAAGTGATCTGAAAAAGTAAATGAATGAGAAATGATCCAAGAATCATCAGACTCCATAAAAACTATGACTAAAAATGTGGATACCATATTTCAAGAAATCATAAATGATAACTTTCTGGATTCATTAAAACCCACAAGCAATTTAAAATTGAACATCATAATCACCTGATGAAGGAAATTCCCAAAGAAACCTCCCAGGAGTATCACTGACCCTGAGTCCATAGCTCCTACCTCAAAGAAAAAAAATACTACAAGCAAGAAGAAAGAAAAAAAATCAAGTACAAAGGATCTACAACAAGATCACAGATTTCTCAGTTAACACAAGAAAGGAAGAGGAAATCTTTCCCAAAGGCCAAAGATAAAAGCTTATAATTAAGAATAGCTTAATCTGTAAAGGTAAGTACAAGGAGAAAAAAAACTGATCTTTAATGGAGAACAGGGCTTTCAAACATTCCTGATAAAGATACAAGAGATGTGTGTAAACTTTGAAAAGGGAGGATAAAAGGGGAAGGAAATAAACATTTATATAATATCTACATAGTAAGTGTTTCAATAAAAACTCAGGAATAAAGGGAAAGCTAGAAAGGTTAATAATCTGAGCACATGGAAGGGGTTATACACTGATGAAGTATATATTCTATTAGAGAGAAAGAATCAAGTGCTCTTTCAGAACTTGTTTTTAAAGGTCTTGGGGGGAGTTAAATAAGGCAAAGGACATGGAGGTGAGTCAGTTCTGTTTTGAGGGTTTTAAGAGAAGAAATAAAAAGGATGGGCAGAAAGACTGTGCTGGGAAAGATAGGAGAAAGAAGGCACAGTTAAACCTACTATTTCTCATAATAATGTGCTTTAGAAGAAAAGCACACAAATATTGTGGAAGAGGTGGAAAAATCAGGAATCCTATGAACCTTATTCTTAACTGAACAGAGCAAAGGAGAGTTTGACACATATTCAATCACACAAACATGTGTGTGCACATGAACATACATAGAAGAAATAAATCAACAGGAAAGAGGAAAATCATGAGAATAGGGAGAAGTAGTTTTGAAAAGAAACAAAATGTGAGGGTTGGAACAGCCTGCCAAAACCAACAGAAATTTTAGTGAGTTGAGGATTAAAAGAAAAACGAAGAGTAACTCATGGTCTGTGTAAGAAGAGGAAAAGCAAAAGAGAAGCAGAGAACTTAAATTACAAATCACTAGAATCAATCACAATAGTTCTCTTTTTACCGTATCATCTATTTGAAAGATGGAATAGGGATAAAACATGGTGGAAAATAAAATAGGCTTGAATGGACAGAAATTCACAATTAACAATCATAACCATGAATGTGAATGGGGTGGATTCAGAAATAAAATAAGAGAATAGCAGGATGGTTTGGAAAGCACTACTGAATAATATATTGTTTACAAGAAACATACCTGAAACATAAATATTGAAAGAGAGAGACTCTTTTAAGGGGCTGTATAAGAATTCAGTATGCCTCAGGTGAAGTTACCATATCAGGGATAATTATCATGATTTCAGATAAGGCAATTGTAAAAGTAGATATGATTAAAAGAGATAAAGAAATTACATTATGCTTATAAGTACATCATAGATAATGAAATACCACCAATATTTAATATTTATGCACTGAATGACATAACATTGAAGTACTTAAAGAAAAATTAATCAAAATAGGAAAGATAGCAAAATTATAATAGACCTTCAATAGTATATTGACAACCCCAATGTACCTCCAAACAAACTAAACGAAAATAAGAAAGAAGACAAAAGTAATGTATCTCTTCCAATTGCTAAATAGGAACCAAAAAGTGATTACATATTTCTCCATGTTGCATTTCTGTAATGGTAATGAAATTTAAAGATGCCTTTGTATTGGAAAGCTAAGAGGCACTTAGCACCTAGTTCAAATTAAGCCTTTGTTAAAGAAACAGAAGGAAGGAACTCCTATTGCTGACCATAACAGGAAGGGTCTAAAAAGGGAAGAGCGATAGTGTATATAAGGAAAATCCCCAGAGAGGGAGAGTCAGAACTCCTTGGGATAAACTTCGTGGAGGCAGAAGCAGCTGCTGATGAGGAGGCTGACTTTGATTCTGGAAACCAGCTGGAGCTTCTGCTGGGGAGCTGCCAAAGCCTGAGGAAGCATGGCTGTGATACTTGTACTTTGTATGAACCTGTTTGTGGCTTTGTTAAGCCTGACTTCCTGGGAACAGTGACTGGGAAGGATTTAAAGTGGACTGGACACTGTGAGCTTCAGCATGGAACAGGAACAGCATGGAGAGCTTGACGAGGAGCTGGGAGCTGTCTGCCTTTGAACCCAGGTAACAGTTTGGTGAATCCAGGAAGGAGCTGGAACCATGGAAGGGGATCCAGGGAATCTGAGAGACTACCCTGAGTCAAGCTGAAAGAAGACTTTACTTGGATACTATGTACTGAGAAAATTGTAATGTATTTGTGACTGAGGGGTGGATGGCCTGTGTATTTTACACTACCCCTTAAGACAGTGATGAATAGTGACTGATATTGTAACTTAGTGTGCCCCATGAGTGGAGAACTTTGACTATTTTATTTTGTGACCCATAGAGTGATTGAATGATTGAGCTGATTGAATTATTGAATGACTGAGTTTCTAGTGATTGGTTAACTAAATGGTTATACTTTGTTCAAAACTGTATGACCACTGTGATGAAAACTATGTGGTCATTTTCTGTGATAAGTTTCTGTGAATGCTATTTGATTATCTATGATAAGTTGTAACATTGTGAATTCTGTACTTGATTTACTGTGAATGTTTTGCTTTGATTTGTTATTGAATAGTGTTTACTATACTATATAATCAGAACCTTAAAAGCTGTTCACAGTAGCATTCTTCTAGAAAGCTGCTCATGTTTGGCTTTACAATTTCACATTTACAAAATCCAACCATGTACTAGAGCATAAAAAATATATAAATTAATTCAGAAAGGCAGAAATATTAGACATTTTTTACTAACCACAACACAATGTGATACCTAAACCAGGAAGAGACAAAGCAGAGAAAGAAAACTACAGATCATTATCCCTAATGAAAATTCACACACACATACACCCACAAATTATATATTAGTGAATATGCTATAACGATTTATTAAAAGATTATACAGCCTGGCTAGGAAAGTAGATTTAGTTCAATATATGGAAAATTATAAACATAAAAATCATAGTAATAGCAAAAATTATAAAATAACAAGATGAAGAAAAGTTGAATCCTGCTGCTATGTGAATTTATTGCTTTCCAATGCTGGAGAAAGGAAACTCTCTTAGGGGCAATGGATTGCCTTCTATTGCTCTCTATTATTTGAGAAAGACAAACAGAGGACTAAGGTAAAGCCAGGCTTTATATCTGTTTGGATGTAAACTGTACTAATTGGAGAAGTGAGGCTTTACTTTATTAGAAACTGATTAGAAAAAGAAGAATCTTACTGAGTAAAGAAGAAGTAAGATTTAAAAATCTTCTCCATCTCCAGACAAAGAAAGAATTGATTCAAAGTACAGATAAAAGCATATTGCCTTTTCTTTAGTCTTCTTTTATTTCTTCCTTTGGTCATGGCTAATGCAGTAATTTGTGTGTGTGTGTGTGTGTGTGTGTGTGTGCATGCACACAAATACATATATATAGGAGAGGGATGAAGGTAAGAATTTGGAAATTAAAATGAAATAAAACTGAATTAAAGCAAAACAAAAAGTGTCTAGGCTTATCTGCATAGTACAGAGAGCCAAACTGAGTAGCTTTGTGGTTCTTTGGCTTAAAGGAACTGTTTGTCCCTGAAGAGTTGCAAATTTATTTATTTGCTAAAATAGTCTAATTCTTTCTCAGTGTTATAATAAGTTTAGGAGTGAGTTAAAAGAACTTCTTTGCATTTCATTGGCTCCAGAGCAGAAGAGGAGGGTTTTTTTGTTTTGTTTTGTTTTTTGTTTTTACCTGGTAGAAGAGCAATGAGAATCAGAAGGGGAACAGTCAGCCAAGAAGGTTTCATATGCTAGTGCTTGCTCCTGAAGGGAACAAGGACATCAGGCCATGCTTTGCAGAGTAGCAAACTTTTCTGGACATAAGAGTTTTCAATGATAGATCTCTGTACATGTGCACCCTCTCTCTTCTAAAGAGACTATATCCCTGATGACTAGGGGTTTAGTATCCTAGCTCCCACAAGCTTTGTTGGCAATGAACCAGGAACAAGAAGGTCTCTCTGGTACAGTAGTTTCTTTGATGTGACCTCTAGGAAGATTTACTGGATAAAGATAGATACCTGTTGCTTATAGTTTTAACTGATCCTCTAAGATCCCTCCTTAGTCCTTCCTCAGAACAGAGTAACCTAGGCCTTAAGATCTCTCCCCCTAGGATGCCATACACCATAGAGAAATACTATAGGTTCCCATAAATCAGCAGGTTTTCTTTTGCCCAAAATAGTTTTTAAAAAATCCTTGCTAGAAGGGCCTTCAGAGGCCAAGGAATGGAAATGTTGAGAGGTACCTTACTTTCTAACGATAAGGAAGAGGTGAAATTCTAACTAAATGCCATAGTGACTGCATTTACCATTAGAAAGGAGACAACTGGGGCGGCCAGGTGGAGCAATGAGTAAGAGCACCAGCCCCGGCACGTCAGGAGACCCAGGATCGGTTGCAGCCTCAAATACTTGGCACCCATACAATATAACTGGCCTTGCAACCTTGAGCAAGTGGCTTAACCACAATTGCTTTTAAAAAAAAAAGAAAGAAAGGAGACAACTTACTTGACTTGATGGTAATAATAAGTAAATGGATAAAAGTAAGGGAGTATTCTTGCCAGCCCCTATACAAGAAAGAAACAATCCTATAGCAGAGGTCTTTAACTAAAGGGGAGATTTACACACACACACACACACACACACTGGGGTCCTAGGGAGGTAGAGGTCCTGCTTGATAGGCCAAGGAGTGCTAACTGGATAATGGTAAAGGCCAAGTCTGGTACCAACCCTGGCAGCAGGACAGCTGCATGCCAGAGCACAATGACCCTTTAGCTGCCTTGCTACAGATGACTTTGAACTGGGATAAGGGCCCATGACTGTTCCTGAAGTATCATCTTCTGGGCTGTCTCTCTGATCTTTTAATATTACTCCTGCTCATTGTCAGCCCTTCACATCTACTCACAACATGGAAGAGCCAAGAGTCAATCCTTCAAAAGGAGAAAGGCAAAACCTTGGATTACTGTTTTTCATTCTTCTTTATATTTGGAGATTCTAATACTGAATTCCTTCAGAAGACCTTCACATTACTTGCTTTTTTAAAAGTGATTTTCCTTTTCTTTTAACTGAATTAAAATCCTCTACCAGTTCTGCCCATGCCAAACTTCTTTCATCCGTGATACTAAAGTTATACTCTATAAACTCTAAGATTAAGTGGTGAAGTATCTTCAAGAAGGCAATGCTGAAGCAGATCTTTAGGATTTTACCACCATTATGTGATCCCTGACATGTCAACTGGCCCAGATTTTCCTTAAAAAATAAAAAGCAGGAAAGCCATCCCTAACTGATCTGGGGGACTAAAGAGACAAGTTAACATATCCTTTTCTGACCAAATGAATTTTTGTATGAAAATAAGGGAAGCTGTAGTTACCTACAATGATCCTATATCTTTGCTGAATATCTTTAGTAGGCAATTATTAAGTAAGCTTCCTTTTTGTCAAATGATAAATGGTCTACAAGTTTCTTGTTTCCTTTTGATCTGAACTTTAAGCCATCAGAATAGCCTGAATCAAATCAGTTCCAAGGTGGATGTATATCTGTAAATGACTGTGATGCAAAAACAAAAAGCATCAGTGAAATTTTTTTAAAGGTAAAATAAGATTTGTTAGTCAATTTTACTGTTAAGTGTGGCATAATGAACGGGATGGCCACAGCACCATATTCATAAAACCAGAGTGTGAGCAACATTATAAAACAATGCTACCTGTTTTTAGCAACTTCAGTGTTTTCTTCCTGCATGCACTTCTTCCTTCAAGTGCCCAGTGCTTTCATGCTGGCTTCTCCCTTCTGCATACTGAAAAATTCATTCTCACCAGGATGTTCATTCAATCAGTAAATACTTCTTAAGTCCCTAATATGACCTAGGTAATGTACTAGGTAAATGAAATAACATGACGATCTTACCATTTAAATGAAGGAGACAAGTACATATAAAATATGTAGACCCCAAATGTAAAGTGAATAATAGAAATACATACATAATAATTAAGTACACAGTGGTTTAGAGGGAAGGCACCAGGGGTTGTGAGCATCAAAAATAGCCCCATATAGAAAAGTGTCATAGACTTGTGTCTTAGAAGAAAACTATGCTATGAAGTAAAAGAAAGGAAAGAGTGTATTCCTGGCATGTTAGATGGTCAATACAAAGGCACAGAGACAGGAAATGGGAGTATGTGACCACTTTGGCCCTTCCCAGAGGTATTCACTTTTAAAAGGGGACCAGATAGAGAAGTGATGCTAAAGTTAAAAGAAAGAATTTATATAGGTGGAATTTCAAGCATGAGTGACAAGTCCATCAAGGAAGTGATTTGGAGAGTGAGGTTTTTGCAGGGCCTTTAAATAATGCCACATAAACAAGCACCTGACCTTTCACCACCTCTTGTTCTCTCAAACATCAGTAATCATCCTTTTGCTTGGCAATTCCATCCACATGGCTTCAATTACTGCCTTTATGCAGATAATT
The DNA here is from genome assembly GCF_028583685.1 of Petaurus breviceps papuanus. NCBI lineage: Eukaryota > Metazoa > Chordata > Mammalia > Diprotodontia > Petauridae > Petaurus > Petaurus breviceps. The sequence continues at coordinate 8,983,132 of NW_027185791.1, read as the reverse complement.
CCCAAATTTATATATCCACCCCTGATCCCCCTGTACTCTAGCCTTGTACTTCCAACTGTCTGCTAGGAAGCTCTATTTGGCTATCTTCCTGGCATTTCAAACTCAGTATGTCTAAAAATATGCTCATTATATCTTTCCCAACACCAGTTTCTGCTCTTGGCTTCATTATTTGTTAATAACACCACCTTCTGGGGCAACTAGACTCAAAGTAAAAAAAAAAAGAATCTTTGATTTTTTCCCTCTCCCTCACCCCCTGCATCCGGTCAGTTACCAAAATCTGTCAATTTCTTCTCCACAATATTTCTCAAATTTATTTTCTCCTTTCCACTCCCACTGATAATTATATCTCAGGTAGATGGTAATAGTCTTCTGCCTTCACACCACTAGTCTTTTCCTTCCCCAATAGATCCTTTAAGCAGTTGCCAAAGCCATCTTACTGACATACAGGTCTGATTAAGTTAGATAAAGTCATGCCTCTGGAGAAGGACCTTTAATAGGCTGGCTCCCTGTTGCCTGCCAAACAAAATAAAAACTCTGAAGTCACACTAAAACTCTCCATGATATGGTTCCAACCCACCTTTCCAGTCTTATCTCACATTCCTCCCCTTTCTGCACTCTGGGTTTTAGCCAAATTGGAATACTGACCATTCTTCCTTAGTTTCCCTGGACAAACATCTGTCAGTTGCTAACTCTGTTCTCTGAAGATCTAAATCTGAAAGTTCTTTGTAGTTGCATACTCTAGCAAAGACTTCTGTTGAACTCACTGTCACAGATTTAACTTGACTCTGCAAACAGAAATTACTTTAAATAACAAAAATTCTTAAAAAGCTTTTTTCCTACTAAACATTCACAAGCACATTTTTAAGATGCTAAAAGAGGTTTAGAACCAGAGTTTGACACTGTGTTTTCCTTACAATGGGGAGCCAGTCAGTGCAGCACTAGTTAATTGAGGTTTCTCTGTTGTAGCAAAATTGAGAAAGTTTTAATTTTTCTTCTTCACCCTGAAAGAGTTGCTCCTTGCTTATTCTTCAAGTTATACAAGTCACATTTGTTTGAAAGGGGTATTAAAAGGGAAAACTTGTTTCACTCCTTTCTCCGACAAGATTAAGATGAAAACATTTATTAAAGTCACCATTATTAGTCCCTACAAAGCCATGGAAGAGTTTCTTTCCCATAACAATCATCATTTTTAAAGTTTTTGCTACCTGATCAGATAAGCTTTGCAATCCCTGCTTTTGTAGTATCTTTGGAGAGGAAAAATAAAAAGGGTATTCTTTAGACTAAGTCTCAGAGTATGTAAGTGTTATTATGTACGTATTTCGGGTTTAGAAATTATGTTAAAATAAAAATGGAACAAAGGGCCAGATGTTGTAGGCAGGATCACAAATCAAATATAGCCTGGGTAATGTGTTCCATGCCTTGCTCAATGGTAAGTAATGACTATAACATTAGCTTTACAGTGTTTAAACAACCATTTCATTATATTTTTTTTCCTACACTGATTAAATTTTCTGTGTTTATAATGCATCATTACATCTGCCTTGCACTTAGATAACACAAGCACCGCTACTCATTAAAAACTCCCCACTCTCTTTCATCACTTTAATAAATCTAATTTGGCTACATTTGCATAAAGTTTGCTAAAGAGTGATGTTCTTTTCCAAACAGTATACCTTTGATTGAAAGCATCCCATTCATCACTTGGCAAAAACAGTTGTTTATAGGTATTTGAGTGGATCCCAAAGCATCAGAAACAGGAAGTTTGGGAGGGAAAAATGAACTGTTGGCACAAACTCTCATAAATTGAACCCACCACTTTCTACGGTTGTTATCACTGCAGGGCAATCCAAGTTATTTTATTTTCTGTTCCTAAATATATTGTCTATGGAATCATAACAGAGAATTAAAAACAACAACAATAATAAGCTCATAAACCTGGCCTTCTGTTTCAATATTCACAGTCAACCTAACCATTTAGAGACTGAGGACATTTTAGTTCATGCTCCAGTAAATGAATTGTAAAGTAAGTTTAGGAAGAGACATTATTAGCTATAATGAAAAGCTATTTTAGGGTATCAGATATGCCAGCTAATACCTTCTTTGTGCTCAGGCTGTGTATAACTCTTATGGGAACCTCCTTAAATGTTGCAAATAAATGAATCATTTTGGTATAGCATCACAAACATCTCCTATTTAATTTCAGGTTTAGGTAACTGAGACTAAATCTTGTTAAGTAAGGAGCCTATAAGTAAGAAAATTGTGATGAGGGCAGAGCTTATGGTTCAGAAATTAAATAGAACAAGAGTATTATTATCCCATTTTTACAGATGAGAAAACTGAGGCTCAGAGGGGTTAAGCGACTTGCCTAGGGCCAAACAGTAAGTATTAAATCGGGATATGAAGGGAGGTCTTTCTGCTATATATTGCCAGATCCCCATATTATGCATTCACTCACAAGACACAGACATTAAGAATGCTATTAAGTATAAAATTCCATTGTTCCATTCCAACACCATAAGGTACTTCAAAGTGAGATGCCACATGTTTTCCCCCCTTTACTTTGAGCTTTCTTACTCACTCTTTGGTTCTATATGGATCACTATGGTCCAAAGATGGCCTACCAAGAGATTCTCTCTTCCAAATTTGATGAAATAAGAAAACTCATGGGAATTGTTAGAAATTTATGGTCCAAAAAGTCAACTACCACCCAGAGATGGTAGGTCATATATAGTTTGGTAAAGAGAATGGTACTTGGAATCTGAAGACTTCTGAGCTTACCTCACATGGAATCATAAAATCAAAGAATCAAACAGATAAAATTGTATGTATTAAGATGTCATGGTCATTTGAGGAAAATCAGGAATCAGAAGAGAAAAAAGCAATAGTGAAGTGAATTTAGGACAAAAAGTAGCAATTTTATTATCCATATATACTACAAACCACCCAGACAAAAGAAGAAAAAATACATGAGGAATTCAGAAAAAGGATAAAAAATCTGACTCAGAGGCATGATATGCTAGAGATAGAAGGCTTTAATTCTTAAGACAGTGGACATATGGTGACAGCCTCTCTGTCTCTCTCCTTCTTTCTCCATTCTATCTCTGACTTTTTCTATCTCTGGTTGTCTCTCTTAGACAAAAGCAGAGCAGTTAATGACTGCTCGAATTGCCTTAATGATGATCTCATCCTTCCAAAGGTGAAGGAATAAACAAGAAGAAAATATATATAATTTAGAGCAGGGATGGGGAAGCTGAAACCTCAAGGTCACTGGTGGTCTTCTAGGTCCTTAGCGGCATCCTTTTAACTGAGTTCAAGTTTTGCAGAACGAATCCTTTTATTAAGGTGATTTCTTCTGTGAACTTTAAATTCAAAGGGCCACACTTGAGGACCTAGAGGGTCACATGTGACCTCAACACCAAAGGTTCCCCACCTCTGGTTTAGAGGAACAATAAATCAGATCTTAAGCAGGGAATTTGACTTAGGAGTGATGGGAAATTGTCAAAAATGAGAGTCTTCTTACAAAGAACAATAATTCTGATTACAAAGATAAAAAAGTCATCTCTAAAAAAAAACTGCGGTTATTATGTTAGTGCCTATCCTAGGCCTGAGCAGATGTTAACTATGCTCACCTATCTTATAGTAGTACTCATATAAGAAGTACTATACGAAAAATCCTGAGTGAATGTTAACCTGATTGCTCTAACTATGAGGTGATGCAGGATCTGAAGATGGGCTCATAGATTTAAGAGTTAAATCAGAAATTTAGATCATGAATAAGCTTAATTATATCTTTGTTCTTTCATTGCTTACATTGGATTCACTGACCCTTGAAGCCCTAATGGCCTATAGCTATTTCTCTGGAGAAGTGAGTCAATGGCTCTGAGAAATTCATGCTTTACAAAGTACCGACAAAGCTATGAGAAGAGGCATAGTAAATAAGAAAGTCAAAAATGGGGCAAAGTATACTTTCCTCCCTTAAAACCAATTACTTTGCTCATTTAAAGCCTTTCAGAACCTGAGCCTTTCCTACCTTTTGTAAGGGTTATGGGATTTAAAGATCTTCCATGCCCCATTGGACTTGCTGACGTAGCAGGAAGGGGTGGAGCAAGAGGAAGCGGAAGCCAAACTAGAGTTCCTGCAGTGGCTGGCGGTGGCGGCGACGGCGGCAGCAGCAGCAGAGGCAGCGGCAGCGCAAAGCCCTTTTTGAGTCAGCCAGAATTTCTGCTAAGGACTCCTGCTGAGGACTGCCAGGGGCCGGAGCTGCTGGGAGCACGCTTCCGGGACGCTGGGTGCTTGCTGTGAGTGGGGAGAGGAGGACCTTTGCCTGAGGTAGCCTGTTCTGTTTTAAAGGCTTGAGAATGTGGGTGCTTTCTACTTTATCTACCTGTGCCAATTTCATAACTACTCTGATGGCTTTCACTTTCTGGTTTTGGGACTCAGTCTTTTGGTATCTTTATAAATTTTCTAGCTTATTCCCCCATATGGCAAGCATGATGTATTTTGTGATGGATAATTATATCAGCATATCTGTAATTACCATAGGCATTTTGAATATGGCATTGCTGATACACCTTTCCAGCCTTCTTACACCTTGTTCCCCTCCACATACTCTGAAATTCAGTGACACTGGCCTATGCTTCAAACTAGACACTGCATTTTTTAATTCCAAAATTTTCACTGACTGTCCCTCATGCCTAGAACATTCTCCCTTCTCATTTCTACCTCCTTGTTTCCCTAGCTTTCTTCAAATATCAGCTGAAAATCTCACCTTCTGCAGTCTTTCCCACTCTTCCTTAAGCTTATTGCCTTCCCTCTAAAATTCTCTCCAATTTATTATATTTTTGATAGACTGACAGACAGACAGATAGATCGACATCTTGTTTGTACATAGCTGATTGCATACTGACTCCTCCAATTAGATCGTGAGCTCCTTGAGGGAAGTGACTAAAAGGCTTTGGGTTGGAGGGGGATATTTTTGTTTGTTTGTTTTTGCCTTTCTTTGTATCTTCAGTTATTAGTCAAGTGCCTGGAATATAGTAAGTGCTCACTAAATATTTCTTGACTTGATATAACTCAAAGATCCTAAAGTATAGATCTAATACCTTTTTTCTATCCAAATCGCTGCTATAGACTTCCTGGGAAGCAAAGAAAACTTGATATAACTGATGAAACATCACTGAGATAGAGCCCTACCTATATAAAGAAGGGAAAGCTAGGAAATCATAGTTGTTTTAAACCATTGCATACCACAAGTGGCCACCCAAATGGCTAGCAAAGACTCAATTCAAGATATAAATGTGAAAACTCACAATACCCTCTGTCTCTAGTCCTCCAGAGAAAAACTTGGTAAATCACTAAATCCTACATCAATATAAATGTTATGCATAGGTTCTTTTCCCTGCTCTCCTATGGTTGATGAATTGCCACAAAAATAACATTTAGAAAAGCATTCACTGTTAAATAATTGGCAGAGATGGACAGGAGAAATTGATGACCTTTTTCCAATTATCATTACTAATTAATATTCAAGGAACTCACAGACCAAACTTAGATATTTTAAAGTTATACTCAGAAGTTGGAAGCATAGAGATGTAACAGATGTTAAATAAAAAAAAAAAACTGTGGTATGACCCTCTAAGAATAATGATGGGGGGGCTAAAATGTAAAATTAACTGAAACAGACAAGGGAAGTTTTAGATAATTATAATTTTCATTTGTTCCTTAAAGTTATACCGAGAAAGATCAAATAAGGGTTAGAAAAATTGGGATGGGAAGAATTATAATTGATGATAACTTGTTCTAAAACCTCCAAATTCCACCACCTCTTAGTATTCTCTGAGGCCACCATTCTTGGTCTCTGAATCCTGGCCCTACAATTAAACTTTTCAGTGTTACATAAATTCCTTGGATAAAGACAGGCAAAGAAGAGAGAAAATTATTCCTGTTTGCTGATTTCCATGAATGTTTACTTAGAAAATCCCAGGGAATTAGCAAAGAATTAATTGAGTCAATTAATAGCTTCAACAAAGTAGTTGGTTAAAAAATTAAACCACAAAAAATCGAAACATTTCTATGTAGCAAAAACCCAGAATGGACGCAGAGCCAAGATAGCAGATTAGAGGAAGCAACCCAGCCAAATTCTCCCAACATTCACATCCAAATAACTCTAAAATAATGCCTCAAATCAAATTTTGTAGTGACAGAGGCAAAAAAAAAAGTCAGTTACACATTTTTTGAGTCTAAGACAACTTAGAAGATCAGTAGGAGAGGTTTGTGACTCCAGGGTGGGGCTAGTTCAGAGCTCACACTAGTGGCAGGACTTGAAGGTTGATGAAATAAGCAAACTCATGGGAATTGTTAGAAATTTATGGTCCAAAATTTTTAAATCAATGTATGGAATTTATAAGTTTTCTAGTGGACAAAATTAATGCAACTAAGTCAAGATAGTAGTTGACTGAAAAAATCTTTATATAAAATATCTCTGATCAGGTTTTGATATTCAAGTATACAGGCAAGTAATAGAAATATATGTCTAAAAGATGCTGTCTAATAAATCATTGGTCAAAGAATATCAACAAAGTGCTCAAGAATTGTAAACTATTAACAACCACATGAAAAAAGACTTTACTTTCTCTTCTAGTACTTTCTTTCAAAGAACCAATGCACACGGATAATAATAAGAGCCTCTGAGGTTTCATCTCACTCCTAGCAAATGGGCAAAGGTGACAAAAGATGAAAATCATGTTGGGTAGGGAGATATGGATAGCTGGAAGTACTAATGAACTTAGTGGAGCTATGAATTGTTCCAAATATTCTAGAAAACAATTTCAAATTATGTAAAGAAAATGCCTAAAATGCTCATAATTTTGATTAAAGGATGTTATTACCAGGTATATAGCCCAAGGTGGTCAATGACAAAATGAAAGTTTCCATGTAAATTTAAATATTTATAGCAGCACTTTTTCTCCTAGAAAAGAACGGGAAATGAAGGAATTGTTCGTTCATTGTGTTATATGAATGTATAACTACACTGTAAGAAACAATGAAGATAATAAATTCAGAGAAGTATGAACTAATGCAAAGTGAGGAAAGCACAAACAGCAAAAAAAAAAGTATACAATAGGACTACAATGATGTAAAAAAAAATAGTAACAAAAGCAAAATAATAGAAAGTAATAGAAAAATAGAGTCCTGAAAAATGGTAATCATCAAACTTAGCCCTAAGAAAAAGACATGAGAAGGTACTCCCTTCTGCTTCTTTGCCAAGGTAGGGGGACTATATTTGTGTAACATTGCATACAATATCAGACTCTTTAAATACATTGGTTAGTTTCAAATTGGCTTTTTTTTCTCTTTTTAAAAATTTATTCCTTTTTTTATTCTTTGTTATAAAGCCTGAAAGATGTAGAGACTGGGAAATGCAGGTTAAGGAGAAACAAAAGTTATGATGAAAATGTATTTTTAAAAGAATGATAGGGGTGGCTAGGTGATGCAGTGAATAGACCAAAGGCCCTGGAGTCAGGAGGACCTGAGCTCAAATCCAGCCTCAGACACTTGACACACTTATTAGCCGTGTGACTTTGGGCAAGTCACTTAACCCCAATTGCATTCCAAAAAGCAAAAAAAAAAAAAAAAAAGGATGAAAGCAATAATCCTAGAATTGTTTCTATCTAAACCCCAACATAAAATAGAATTCATAAGAATGAGACAAAAGTGGTGATGAGATACTAATAAATCCCTCAAAGTCCAACCCATCTCATGGATGGAAGGGGAGAGTATATGACAGCACAGTTGGGAATACAGAGAGCTTTAAGGTTTGCCAAGCTCTTTGCCTATATTGTGTCATATGATCTTCACAACCCAGTGAGGTGTATGTTATGTTAGCCCTACTTTACATGAGGAAATAAGGCTGAAAGGAATTAAGAGACTTATTTGGGGTCACATTAAATTAATGTCACACTAAGTGTCCAGGATTTTAATTTAGGTCATCCTGCCCCCCACACCCAGTACTTTATGCACAGTGCCCCCTAGCTGCCTAACTGCAACACAAGAGGACAAACCAAACCAGAAATAATAAGAAATGCCAACATTCCACCTGCTGGAAAGGTTCCAGTGCTGATGCTGCTCCCCACTGAAGGAGGCAAATCTCAAGAGTGGATTAGATGGATATGAATATGCTCATTCTGCAATAATATTTTATCACAACAAAATTGGGAATATCTTAACCAATGTGGGCAAAGACTTCATATCACTTTTTATCAACAGGCGCCTCAGCTCAAAGTCCTAGAATATATAGCCAACAAGTGCAAGGCAACCATAAGGAATGGCATCATTCTTAAGCCTAAATCAGATTGAAAAGAAAAAAAGAAGTGAAATTCATGAGGTATTAAAATCTGAAGAGAGCAAGGTTAAAGAACATGATATCATTTAAAATTTCCACTTAACAAAACCTTTTAAAAGTTCTGCCTAATAAAAAAAAGTGGATAGTAAAACAGTACTAATTTCTCAAAGGATTTTAAAAAGGATATAAGCATATTTAAACTGGAATTCTAAAAAGTCCTCTGGGAGTCTGATGGTATACATCCAACTAGCAGATATACCAAAACAGCATTTTTTGTTTTTGTTTTTGTTTTTTAAAGCAATTGGGGTTAAGTAACTTGCTCAAGGTTACACGGCCAGTTATTTCTGGGTGTGGTGCTGAGTATCTGAGCCCGGATTCTATCCCCAGGTCATCCCGGCACTGGGGCCGGTGCTCTTACTCTCTGTGTGGTTTTTTGTTTTTTTTAGAGGGGAAGGTAGGGCAATTGGAGTTAAGTGACTTGCCCAAGGTCACATGGCTAGTTTTTTGTGTTAAGTGTCTGAGGCTGAATTTGAACTCAGGTCCTCCTGACTCTAGGGCCAGTGCTGTATTCACTGCACCACCTAGCCTCCCCTAGCATAATTTTTTTTAATCTAACATTTGCTAGAACTTCTGTGAACCAACCACTCTTTAAAATATCTGACCAAATATATAAAAACATTTTAGGAATTGCACGCAAGAATGTATGTGGTAGCCATTAACATGGTAAGAATCATAAGATGATAGGTATGATTATTAAGGAATATCTTTAAAGAGAAGTCAACTACAGCTATGAGAGGAGCAACTCAGGGGAGCTATTGAAAGGAAAGGCATCAGAAGAATACCTAGCTTGATCATACAGAAGGGGGAAAAGTTGTATTAGCTCATTAAAGACAACAAAAAAGAAAGATTTGGAATGGCATCCGGAAAACAAGAGTAAAACAGAAATTATAGACTCCCATCATCACCACCACCATTTTCACATTTATATGAAAGTTACCATGTGTCAGGTCCTGCATTGTGCTTGACAAATATCATCTCATTTGATCTTCACAACATCTTGGAGAGATAGGTGCTATTATTATTTCCGTTTTATATATAAGGTAACCAAGGCAAACACAAGCTAAGTGACTTGCCCAAGGACACACAGCTAGTAAATATCGGAGGTCATATTTGAACTCAGGTCTTCCTTACTCTAGACAAAGTGCTCTTATCTACTTCACCACATAGCTGTGACGGAAAGTGGTTTGCTTCAAGATAGAGGACATGAAACAGCTGAGATCCAAGAGTATAATCAAAAAGTCACCTATAAACAACATCCAAATGGGCTTAAACATCAATAGATGTGGACAAAGAACCAGCAAACAAATGACTGAATATAATTTGTTTATGGAAACAAAGAAGCTTATTATGACAATTCAAGGCCAGGTCATCACCAACAGACATTATACAAATTTTCTTCTTAGACTTAGTGACCAATGCAGATTATACAAGGAATGGAAATATGGAAATATATTAATGCACTGCAAATATTTAGCTCTTATCAAATATGTAGTAAGACATGACCCTTTGGTTATATTATAAATCAGAAACTTGATATCTTTCATGGCTGACAGATGACAAATCTCCAAGCTACAAATATAGAATTCAAAATATCCTTGAGAACTCAATCAATAATCTGTACTAGAATGAGAGAATTATCAGCCACCAAACTTTGTTAACCACAACCCACTGGACTTAACATTAATGCATAAAAATTTAAGAATATCTTTAATAAATGTTGCCATGAAAAATACTATGAAAATCTCTAATCTGCATCAAAGAAATTCTTAGAATATTAATTCTTAGCAGAAAAATTAAAATTATGTACAAAATGAACAAATTATGAACAAAATGAGGTATATATCCTCCCTGTCATCCTGTCTGCTATACTGGGGATGCTTTCAATATTAGCTTACTTGTTGTTGTTCAGTTATTTTTTCAGTCGTGTCTGACTCTTCATGACCCAAACTTGCAGTTTTCTTGGCAATCTGGAGTGGTTTGCCATTTCCTTCTTTAGCTCATTTTACATATGAGGACACTGAGGCAAACAGCATTAATCAGCTTGCCCAGGTCTCCAGGCACACAGCTGGCAAGTTTCTAAGGCTGGATTTGAAGAGGGGTTTTGTTGCCTCCAGGTCTGGCACTGTCTACACTGTACTACCTCTCTGGCCAATAATTTATACCATATTACTTTTATTCAGCTTTAAAAATCAGTCATTTTAAGGGGCGGCTAGGTGGCACAGTGAGTAAAGCGCTGGCCCCGGAGTCAGGAGGTCCTGAGTTCGGTTCCGGCCTCAGACACTTAACACCCACACAAAAAAAAACTAGCCATGTAACCTTGGGCAAGTTACTTAACCCCAATTGCCCTCCAAAAAAATGCAAAAAAAAAAAAAAGCAAAAATCTGTCATTTTATTCAACTGAAAAAATCACAGAGCACTAAAAATAAAGGAACAGAAAGATAGCAAGATAACTTGTCTTGGGATTGTTTCTGTATGAGCTCTATTGAACAACATGAAAAGAATTATTTTTCTAAATGATGATGGCAGTGGTGATGAAGGCAGATTATAGAACAAAACTACAAACATTAGGCAATATCACTGTAAGAAAGGCACCTAACAAATCCCTAGAAAGACATGACCTGGTGGCTAGAATTATGCATATCCAGCTCTCATGGAATGAAAAATGACAAAACCCCATAATACAAATTTGGACTTTAAAATATCCTTAATCATAAAGGTAGAGTCTATATCAGATTGTGTGCCATCTTGGGGAGAAGCAAAGGGAAAGAGAGGGGAAAAAAAGCTGGAACTCAATAAATAAATAAATAAACAAACAAACAAAAATAAAAGTAAATGCTGAGAACTATAACTAAATTTTAAAAGAATAAAAATAAATAAAAGAACCTTGAGAACCCACCAAATCAATAAAATGTACTAAAGCCTGGGAATTATCACAGACTAAACTGTTTTCTGCAATCACCCAGGCATAATAATGAATCATAAAAGCTTAAGAATGACATTTTTGACAAATATCACCACAAAAAATATTCATAATCTCCAAGCTATGTGAAATAAACATTTTCAAAAATCTAAAGATCAACTAGAAAAAATTAAAACATGTGAATGTAGGGTAAATATCTGTATCCCTGTCATCATATCTGCTACTGGAGTTGTCCTATCTAAAGAATTTTTTAGTGAGTCTGTGAAAGATAAGTTTACATTCCAATTCTCTCATAAAATTACAAGCAGTCAATAATTCCACTTGTGCAACAGAACAGAACAGCTAAAATAGCTAACATTTAGATATTGTTTTAAGTTTGTCAAAGAATTGTATATAAGGTACTTTAATCCTCAGAATAATTCTGTTAGGTAATTGCTATTATTATCTCCATTTCAAAAATAAAGAAACAGAGAGTGAGAGGAGTTACGTGACTTAACCAGAGTCACACCACTAGTAAGTATCTGGGGTGGAATTTGAACTCAAGACTTTCTGACTCCAGGCCCAGCATTCTATCTACTGTCAGTCAGTCAATGAACATTTACTAAGTACACACTATATGCCAGGCTCTGTGCTAACTGCTGGGAATACAGAAAAAGATAAAAGGCAGTCCCTGTTCTCAAGGAGCTCACAATTTAATGGAGAAGACAACAGGCAAATAACTATGCCCAATCATACCAGATAAGTTGGAAATAATCAAAAGATGGAGGACATTAGAAGTGAGGGGATCTAGAAAGCCTTCCTGTACAAGGTACTATTTTAGCTGGAACTTGAAGGAAGCCAGTAGGCAGAGATAAGGAGAGAGAGCATTCCAAGAATAGAAGCTAGCCAGTAAAAATACCCAAGTCAGGAAATGAATACCTTGTTTAAGGAATAGCAAGGGGTCCAATGTCCGTGGATCAAAAATACATAAAGGAGTGTAAGGTGCAAGAAGATTGGAGAGGCAGGCAGGAGAGGTAGGTTATGAAGTACTTTGAGAGCTAAAGAGAGGGTTTTATATTTGTTCTAGACGTGGTAGGGAGCCACTGGAGTTTACTGAATAGGGGGATGATATGTTCAGACCTTGGCTTTAAGAAGATTGCAGCAGGCTGAGCAGTAAGCAGACTTGCAAAGTCCCGTCAGTGTAAGGGGAGGAGGGCCTGCAACAGAGTCCATGAAACATTAAATAGAAAAGAACCCTAGCAGCAGAGTGACATTGTCAGATTGTTTCTGTCTGAACATCACCCAAAAAGATGGGGGAAATGAAATAATGACATTAAAAAGACTCGCTTTTTTATAGAGTTTTGACATTTTAAGAAATACTTTCTGCATAGCAACTCTGAGGTAGGTAGTGCAGGTCTTATTACCCCCATTTTGTAGATAATAAAACTGAGACTCAGAGATATTTTGGTGACTTACCTAAGTCTTAAAGCAGGGCACTGAACCCAACGATTCTACCTCCCAAGAGCGTTTTCATCAAAGCCCATTGTCTAAACTTGGGTAGTAACCATGACTGGGAATAGAAAGAAAGGGACTTATTTAACAGATACTGGGAAAAGAAAGAACAGGATTTGGCCACTGACTAATTAGAAAAATAAGGAATAGTGAGAAGACAAGGATGATCCAAACGCTGGAAACTTGCTTTCCTAGGAGATTAATGGTCCCATGCAGGACTAGTATCATAAATAAGTGCTTAATAAATTTTGTTGGTTGATTTATTGGTAGGCAGGTAGATGGTACAGTGGAATTCAAATCCAACCTCAGATCACACAGTAGCTGTGTGACCTGGGGTACATCTCCTGACCTCAGTTTCCTAAACTGTAAAAATGGGAATAATAATAGCACCTGCCTCCCAGTGTTATTGTGGGGATCAAATGAGGTAATATTTTTAAAATATGTCACACAGTAAACTGGCCACTATATTAATACTAGCTTTGATGGCGATGATGAAAATGACAATGATGTTGACAAACAGAAACAGGAAAAACATCAATTGGCATTTATTTGAGAAGGAAGAATGAGTTCATTTATATGTGTTTCTATTTTGCTTGCCTTTCATTTCTTTGTACCCACCTTGGTACCTCGCTCGGTGCTCAGTATATGGAAGAATTCGTTAAAAAATATGTCAATTTGTTGATTATTTAAAATAAACTTGAGTTGTGACCAAAGAGGTTTTGATGTTTTTTCATTACTATGTTTCCTATCTCCTGACACAGACGTTTGAGTTTTTAACATGAATATTTAAATGTGGCTGTCATTTGCATGGGCCAGAGCAGTAAAATAGTGACAAATGTTCCTTGCTAGTTGTTCATGCTGAATCCCTATCAAACAGCATTAAAAAACTGCACACACGTTAGAGGAAAACAGTCAAGACAATGGTGTATTTTCTCCCTGTGTCCGTTTCTCTTTCCACCCTGTCATTCACTCCACCTAGAAAGCAGAGGAAACCATGCCAAGCTAGAGGCAGAGGGCTCAGAAGCCCAGGGCAACTGGAGTTTTTCAGTTTCATGGGAATAATCTTTAGACTTCAGGGTCTCCAGACTCACATTTATAGCCCTTGGCCTTCTTAGGCTGCATATCACAGATTAGTTGGACTCCACTGTTTTCATTAACAAGTAATTCAGTAAGTTTCACTTCATTATCATTTCAATAATGGCTGGAAGGGGGTGGCTTGGTTTTTGTTGATGTTATTTTGTTTTGTAATGGGCTCAGTCAAACTCTTGGACCTAATGTGAAGTTAGAAACAGCATAAAATCATCTTATTCAGTAACAAGTTAGATGAATTCTGTCAAAGAGAAGAACTGCGACTTTTTCATTCCTTATTAGTAGTTTTCAGGCATCTCCCATCAACATTTCCTTTTTTTTCTAAACTTACACGAGCACAGAAAATGGAGTCGGGAATCTGGATGTGAGTTTTGAGTCATAAACAGAAACAGGAAGGAGGGGCCTCAGAGATGATCTACTTCAGGGGTGGGGAACCTGAGGCCTCAAGGCCACATATGGCCCTCTAGGTCCTCAAGTGTGGCCCTGATTCAGTAAAGGATTCACACCTGAGGAATTAGAGGGTCACAGGTTCCCCACCCCTGATCTAGTCCATCCATTTTATTTTGCAAAGCAGAAAATGGAGGCTTAGAAAGGTGAAGTGACTTGGTCACAATCATAAGTAAGTAGTGGAGAATGGATTCAAACCCAGATCCTCTGACCCCAATTTTAGTGTTCTTTCCACTATACTTTATAGAGACATTCTCATATTTTAGTTCAGGGGAGAGGAACCTTCAGCCTTGAGGCCACATGTGGCCTTCTAGGTCCTTTGGCGCAGCCTTTTGACTGAGTCCAAGTTTTACAGAACAAATCCTTTTATTAAGGGAATTTGTTCTGTAAAGTTTGGATTCGGCCTCATTTGAGGACCACATGTGCCCTCAAGGTCACAGGTTTCCCACCCTGCAGTTGAAGATATGTATTACTGCAGAGGACCTATAAGGTGGTTCTAGAATGGTCCTAAGAATCTAAAATTTTAAAAAAAAATGGTTTTTTTTCATAAAGCAAAATCATGTAGAGTCATTTTCAATGTGGGCTTTTCCTTCACTATTGGTCACCAACATAATTTGACAAATGCTTCTGACTTGCCAAAAAGAGAATATTCCTATATAGCATTAAATTAAAATGACTCCCAAATCAATAATGGGATAGTTTTCAATGTACATTACAATTTAAGTCCAGGCTAATATAAAGACTTTCTCTCATACTAACATTTTACTGGTATTGTTTTTGGCAGCGAAACATGGAATACTCTGGCTCTGAAGAATATATGAGTGTCACTCAAAGGGCAGTGGAGACATGCATGGTGGGGGTGAGTAGGCTGCAACATAAAGGGAACTGAAGGGAAGGGGAAGGGAATAAATTTTTTTTTGCCTTTTTTTTGTAGGGGGTGGGGCAATTGAGGTTAAGTGACTTGCCCAAGGTCACACGGCTAGTGTTAAGTGCTTGAGATCGGATTTGAATTTAGGTCCTGACTCCAGGGCCAGTGCTCTATTCACTGCACCACATAGCCACCCCTCAGAATAAGCTTTTATATAGTACCGACTATATACCAGGCACTTTTATAAAATGCCTACTATATACCACTAAGCACTTTAAAAATACAATCTCATTTGATTCTAACAGCCCTGAGGGAGACTGAGGTTAAGTGCCTTGCTCAAGGTTACACAGCCAGTCGGTATCTGAGGCTTCATTTGAATTCAAGCCTCCTGACTCCAGGCCAAGGACTCCATCCACGGTGCCACCTCATTGCCTCATGAAGCATGACTGGAGTAAAGTGTCTCATCTAGCAACAGTATGACAGGAAGAAAAGAGACTAGAGCAGTGTCAGGAAAGAGGGATGATAGGGGACTGATAGTCTGCTCCCTCGTATCCTCACCCCCTTGATCCTGGGAAGCAACACAAGGGGTGAATTTGGGGGAGAACACAAAAACAGTCCCACCAAATAGGCAGAGGGAGATGGAATGTGACCAGCACTGTTGAAGGGAATTCCTGAATCAATGACAGGACTTATCCCTTTGAATATCTGCGTGATCATTTCTTTAATGAATGTGAAGCTTTTATTACTCAACTGCTTTCTCATGAAGTCCATTTTTTTCTTTGTTTCAGTCAGGGATTTCAGTTTCAGTAGTGACTTTCCACTATTCACAAAGCCTTGCCTAGGCCTTGTTGCTTTTGTAAAGGTGACTGAGACATTGGCCTACCCTCCAGAACTATAACATGTGATGCATTATAATACATACATATGGAGAATCCCCTCAGGGATACACAATGGAAAGGCCTTCTTCCCATCTTCCCCACTTAAGCAATCCTGACTGCTTATTAGCAAAGTAGGATTGGCCTTGGTTTTAGTAAAATCTGAGTTAAAAATCCCACCTCAGATACTTACACTTGTGTTAATTAACCTTCTTCCCTGCTTCCTCACATGTAGAAAATGGGGAATAACTATAGCACATAATTCTTAGGGTTGTCTGGCGGATCAAAGCAGATAATATTTGTAAAGTGCTTCGAAAACCTTAAAAACCCTACATAACTGAAAACCCAAGCGAAATGGATAAATATCCACAAAACTATAAATCACCCAGATTAATAGAAGAAACAAAATATTTTTTAAATCCTGTCTTAGAAAAACAAATTGAACATGTCATCAATGAACTTCTTAAGAAAAAATACCCAGGGCCTGGTGGATTCACAAAGGAATTCTACCAAACATTTAAAGAATAATGAGTCCCAATACTACATAAACTATTTGGAAAAATAGGTGAAGAAAGAGTCCTACCAAATTTCTTTTGGTACCTAAACCAGGAAGAGTATAAACAGAGAAAGAAAATTATAGATCAATTTCCTTAATGAATATTGATGCAAAAAAATTTAAATAATACAATAACAAGGAGATTACAGCAATATATCACAAGGTCCATACACTATGAACAGGTACAATTTATACCAGGAATGCAGGGCTGCTTCAATATTAGGATATTAGCATAATTAACCATATCAATAACAAAACCAATCAAAATTTGTCCATGGTCACCCAGCTAGTAAGTGTCTGTGTTTGGATTTGAAATTCAGGTCTTCCTGAATCCAGGAAGTCCAGTATTTAAATTCCTGTGGGAAGTTTGAAAATAACTAATTGAAAAATGAATTTCATTCATCAAGCCAGAAGATAGTATCATGTTTTGCCATGGCTATTATAAGAAACATAAAAGAAGTGGAAAGAAATGCCATGTTCTATTCTAGCATATAATTATTTCTTGGGAAATAAATTTAGAAGCAATTCTTAGCTTTATAAAATCAAAATGTGGAGGATTTTTAACAAAATGATGAACTCCCCAAAATGAATGTTTAATTGCTTCTTACCTCCTCAAAGATCTGATAAATTTTTTAAAGAAACAATTGATAAAATCTTTGCATCTGTAGGTCATGATAATCAATAATAAAAGTAATTTTCATATTTATTAATTATCTGCACTGTATCACTGAATAATGTAGCATATATCCCAAATTTGAAATATCAAAATATTGTTCTAATAGGAAATAGCCTCAACCTAGAGAAGGCAACTATTTTAAGCTATCCATTATATAATCACAAACAAAAAAGCTTGTCTTCTTGTGCATGACTCCTCCCCCAATGGATCTCTGAGCAGGAATTTCAGCCTAGGGTGAATTCCCTATCATGCATAACCCCATTCTTCCCTGCCCCCTCCCCCACCAGATCTCCACCCATTCTAGGTTCCCTGTCCCTCCCCAACCAGATCTCTGAGCTAGAATTTCAGCCTAGGGTAAATTAATTAATGGAATTTCAAATACATACTGTCCAATCACTGATTTAATCTCAGCTTACTCATCACCTGACGGTTGGCCATGGGTTAGCCTTTAAAAGTTGGCACATTGTCTGTGCAGACTTACTGTTTGATTTGGGCCTGACCCCCGACAGTCCCTCAGAAAATAAATCCACTTCCAAATTTTACTCTCGGGGTCTCTTGTCTCACTTCTTTTGGCACAACAGCCTCATGACAAAGCAAGAAAGAAGATCAAAGAATTTAGTAGAATGAGCACTAAACAGGAGACCATGTGTTACAGCATAGACACTACCAGGTCCTGGAAAATTTACACCTGCTGTGTGAGCAAAGGAAAACAAATGGATAGTCAGAGCTCCAGTAATACTCACAAAATTTTCACAAAGTCCTAAAGGAAAATCAATAGCCCATTTGGTAAATCATCTAGGGAGGATCTAAGAAAGGATTTGTTAACAAAATAATCTTACCAAGCATTAAGTGACCATGTCACTCCTCCACAAGAACTTTCCAAGGTAACCAATTGCCTCTAGAATAAAAAAAAAACTCCTCAACTTGAAATTAAAGTCTTACATAACCTGATTCCTGTCTACCATTCTAACTTATTGCACATCATACCTCTTTTGGAATTCTATGCTTTGACTATTTGCATTTCCCCCAACATAACATTATATCTCCCACCTCCAATGCCATTAAATAAGACGCTCTTGCTATCCTTCCCTGCCTAGAATGTCCTCCCTTCTCACTTCTACCTTTTACAATTGCTAACTTCTCTCAAATCACAGCTTATTTGGCGTTGCCTATGAGGAACCTTTCCCAGCTCCCCTAGTTAATGGTATCATCATTCCCCTTAAGTCCTTCTGTATGTACTTAATTTTTTTGCATGCTATAATCTCACAAAAGGATGTAAGTTTCTTGAGGGCAGACACTGCTTTTCATTTTGTCTCTATATCATGAAAGACTAAATATATTTCCCTCCATCCTATCCCACCCCCCACTTATTCTATTTTCTCCTTTGACCCTATCCCTTTTTCAAAAGTGTGAGCATGATGACAAAACAGGAAAATGACAAATGCTGGAGAGGATGTGGGCAAATTGGAACACTAATGCATTGCTGGTGGAGTTGTAAACTGATCCAGCCTATCTGGAGAGCAATCTGGAATTATGCTCAAAGGGCTATAAATACTTCCATACCCTTTGATCCAACAATACCACTCCCAGGGATATATCCCAAAGAGATCGTAGAAATGGGAGAAAGACCCATATGTACAAAAATGTTTATAGCAGCTCTTTTTGTGGTAGCAAAGAATTTGAAATTAAGGAGGTGCCCATCAATTGGGGAATGGCTGAACAAGTTGTGGTATATGCATGTTATGGAATACTATTGTGCTATAAGAAACGAGGAGCAGACGTTCTTCATATTTACCTGGAGAGGCTTATACAAACTGATGCTGAGTGAGAAGAGTAGAACCAGGAGAAATTTGTACACAATTACAGATGCAATGTATATGTGATGACCAACTTTGATAGACTAGACTCTTCTCAGCAATGCAGTGATATAAGTCACCAAAAGACTCATGATGGAGAGAAATATGTGCATCCAGAGAAAGAACTAGAAAGAGCTGAGTTTATATCCAGGTGGAAGCTAAATACCTGATCTTTTTCCTTCTCTTATTTGGTTTTATGTCCTCTTTACCATTTTTCATTCCAGCTGATACAATCCGTCTTTATAATCTGACTAATGTATAATGTGAAAGTATTTACAGATCCTATACTTGACTATATGCCACCATGGGGGGGGGGGAGGGAAGGGATGGGGACAAAATGTGAAACTCAAGGAATTGCGGAACTGAATCCTATAAACTAAAAGGAAACAAACAAATTAATTTAAAAAAAAAATAAAAGTGGAAAAAAAAAGAAAAGAAATTTTTTTAAAAGTGTGAGCATCTAACTACCCTCTCCCCCATCTGCCCTCCCATCTATCATCCCCCCTCTAACCCCTTCCCCCTATTTTCCTGTACGGTAAGATACCCAATTGAGCATGTATATTATTCCCTCCCTAAGCCAAATTCCATGAGAATAAGGTTGTCCCATTCCTGTTCACCTTCCTGCTCTTCCCCTCCATTATAACAGTTTTCTCTTGCCTCTTTTATGAGAGATAATTTACCCTAGTCTATCTCTCCCTTTCTCCTTCTCCCAATAAATTCCTCTCCCACCTATTAATTTTATTTTTTAGATATCATCCCTTCCTATTCAACTATCCTGTGCCCTCTGTCTATGTATACATGAACATACATATGTGATAGTAATGGCAATTAAAGATTCCCCTGTATTGGCTTGGTTTTCAAATTGATTGTGTTAAAACCCAGAGCTTGTTAATCCCACCTGTGGGATGGACTTGTTGATGTGAAAAGAAAGTCCTGAACTGGGAGGAGCTGGTGACATAGATTTGGAGAGATAAGAGAGAGGCGGAAGATCTTTTTGGAAGCAGCACCTCGTGGAGAGAGAGAGACTAAGAGAATTGTTGGTGGCCGCTTTGAATTGCCCTGGACTTTTGAGACCTGCCCCCTGAGCTGCCAAGGACTGAGGAGACATGGCTGTTTTGCTGGTACTTTGTCTGTCTGTTTTGATGTTATTTTGCCAGATTTGTCCACTGGTGAAAGACAGTCCTTTTGTTGAAGAAGTCCTGGAACCTGGCTGTTCACTAAGAAGCCCTGAGACTGTCCTGCAGACAGAGAGTGAATACTGTCCACTGGTGAAGGACAGTGCTGTTGTTGCAGGGGTCTGGAGACTGTCCTGCAGACAGAATGAATACTGTCCACTGGTGAAGGACAATGCTGTTGTTGCAGGGGTCTGGGAGCCTTTCTGTTGGTTCAGAAGCCCTGAAGAAGGATTTTCTTGTTGTATGTTTACAGAAATCCTGGGAGAGGGCTTTGCTAATGTGTTCAGGGGTTCTAGGACTGTTCTACAGACAGAGGATAAATTCATGAAGGGACTGGCAATGTATCTTGTGGCTTTGCTAAGCCTTGTCTCCCCAGGAACTAAGATTGCTGAGAAATTGCCTCGTGTCAAGATGAAGAAAAGACCTCCATTTGGGTATTAAGTGCTGTGTTTAAACTTGATGTAACTCTGGGGTAGATTCAATTGTGATCCAGGGGTGGGGAACTTTTGACCTTATGTTCAGAAACTAATCTCCATTTGAGAAGAGGGGCTTTGTGATGGACTTAATTAAGGTATAGCCTAGGGGTGGAGAAGTATTTAGAACAGAGACTTTGTAATTGATTGAATGATTTGGAAGGTCCTGGGGTGGGGTAGTCCTTGGAGATTATTTAATCACACTTAGTAAATGCTGTATTTGGAATGATGTCATGTTTTGATCTTCTCTGTTCTTGGTTGGTCACTGAATAAAATGGAGAGCACCAATGCTGGTATTCTGAACCTTGGGAAGTTGCCTTTCCTTGGCATTACATTACAACATATGCCCACACCCACATATATATTCATATACACATATGCCCTCCTATATATATATATATATATATATGTGTGTGTGTGTGTGTGTGTACATATATATTCTCTTCAACTATCCTTCTACTGAGAAAAGTCTTATGAGTTACAATTATCATTTTTCCACATAGGAAATGTAAATAGTTCAACTTTACTAAGTTCTGTATGATTTCTTTTTCCTTTTCATGCTTCTCTTGCTTCTTGTATTTGAAAGTCAGATTTTCTGTTCAGCTCTGCTTTTTTCATCAAGAATACTTAAAAATCCTCTATTTCATTGAATAGCCATATTTTCCCCTGCAGCATTATACTCAGTTTTGCTGGGTAGGTGATTCTTGGTTTTAGTCATAGCTCCTTTGAACTCTGGAATATCATATTCTAAGCCCTTCAATCCCTTAATATAGAAGCTGCTAGATCTTGTGTTATCCTGATTGTGTTTCCACAATATTCAAATTGTTTCCTCCTGGCTGCTTGCAGTATTTTCTCCTTGATCTGGGAACTCTGGAATTTGGCTATAATATTCCTAGGAGTTTTCTTTTTGGGGGATCTTTTTCAAGAGGCGATTTGTGAATTCTTTCAACTTCTATTTTGCCCTTGGGTTCTAGAATAACAGGGCAATTTCGCTTGAAAATTTCTTGAAAGATGGTGTCTAGGCACCTTTTTTGACCATGGCTTTTAGGTAGCCCAATAATTTTTAAATTATCTCTCCTGGATCTATTTTCCAGGTCAGTGGTTTTTCCAATGAGATATTTCACATTGCCTTCTATTTTTTCATTTGTTTGGATCTGTTTTATAGTATCTTGATTTCTCATAAAGTCATTAGCTTCCCATTGCTCCAGTCTAATTTTGAAGGAGTTATTCTCTTCAGTGAGTTTTTGAAATTCCTTTTCCATCTGGCAAATTTGACTTTTTAAGGCATTCTTCTCACTAGCTTTTTGGGTTTCTTTTGCCATTGAGTTAGTCTATTTTTTATGGTGTTATTTTCTTCAGTGTATTTTTGGGTCTCCTTTAGCAGGCTGTTGACTCACTTTGCATGATTTTCCTGCATCATTCTCATTTCTCTTCCCAATTTCTCCTCCACTTCTCTTACCTGATTTTCAAAATTCTTCTTGAGCTCCTCCATGGCCTGTAAGCAGTACATATTTTTCATGGAGGCTTTTCATGCAGGAGTTCTGACTTTGCTGTCTTCCTCCTGCTACATGCCTTGATCCTTTTGCCCCCAAAATGGTCTGTTTGAGCTTCTTCTGCTTGCTCATACTAATAGCCAATTACTTGACTTTTAAACTCTTTGCCATGGTAGAACTCTGCTTCCAGAATGGAGAGAGCTTTGTCCCAAATTGCTGGGGTTTTCACAGCTGCCAGAGCTATTAGGATGGTGCCCTCTGTACAGCTCCCACAAACTCTGGCTCACTGGCCACACACCCCAGGACCACCACCCAAGACCACGATCCAGATCCAAGCAGATTAAAGCAAGAGCGATTATCCTTTGAATGGTCACTTGGTCCCCCTACAATCTGCAGGCCAGGAGCTCCTGAGGGAGTGACAAGGAGGTGGATGCACAGCCACCAGATCTCCATTACTTCTTGCCCTGGGGGAAGGGGCAGGACCATGCTCTTCCATCCACCTCTGTTCCATCAAAATTCCACATTGACCTTTTACTTTGTCTTTCACTTTTATGGGTTGAGAATCCTGGAAACCACCACAGCTGCTGGTGATTCTCTGTCTTGAAGTCTGTTCTGGCTGCTGCTGGTTGGGGCCACACTGGGGCTGGAACCATGTGGCTCACACGGGTCTGCACTCAGCTTCCAGCTCAGTGTGATAGTCACTTCCTGTCCACTTGCCAGGCTTCCTTCAGTGGGATATTTGTTTGTCTGTCACTTTGTGGGTTCTGTAGCTATAAAGTTTGTTTAGAGTCATTTTTTTACACATATTGGAGGTGGAGTGGGATTTCATGCCAAGTTTGTGCTTCTACTATGCCATCTTGGCTGCACCCAAATAGTGAGTTCTTATCCCAAAAACTGGAGTCTTTGGGTTTATCAAACAGTAGATTACTATAGTCATTGAGTGCTGAGTCTCATGTACCCAATCTATTCCATTGATCCACTACTCTATTCCTCAGCCAGTACCAAGTAGTTTTGATGACTGCTGCTTTATAATACAGATTAAAATCTGGTATGCCTAGGCCACCTTCCCTAGCATTTCTTTTCATTAATTCCCTTGATATTCTGAACATTTTGTTCTTCCAAATGAATTTTGTTACTATTTTTTTCTAGCTCTATAAAGTAATTTTTTGGTAGGTTGATTGGTATGACACTAAATATGTAATTTTATTTAGATAAAATTATTATTTTTATTATATTAGCTCAACCAAGCCACAAGTAACTGATGTTTTTCCAATTAGTTATATATTTCTAATGAAATCCAGCAGCAAGAGATAGAAAGAGAAATTCCATTTAAAGTTACTGTAGACATTATAAAATATTTGGGAATCTCCCTGCCAATACATACCCAGGACCTATATGAATACAATTACAAAACATCCCACAAGTTTTGGTATATTGTCTCAGTATTGTCATTCTCTTGAAGTTACTGATTGTTTCTATAATTTCTTATTTGACCCACACATTCTTTAGGATAAATTATTTAGTTTCCAATTAGCTTTTAGTCTATCTTTCCATGGCCCTTTATTACATATAATTTTTATTGCATCATGATCTGAGAAGGATGCATTTAATATTTCTGCCTTTCTATACTGAATTGTCAGTTATGCCCTAGTACATGGTTAATTTTTGTGTATGTGCCATGTACCACTGAGAAGAAGGTATATATATATTCCTTTTTATCCCCATTGAATTTTCTCCAGAGGTCTATCATATCTACCCTCTCTAAAATTATATTCACCTCCTTAAATTCTTTCTTGTTTATTTTGAGGTTTGATTTATCAAGTTCAGAGAGGGGGAGATTGAGGTCCCCCACTAGTAAAGTTTTGCTATCTATTTCTTCCTCTAATTCCCTTAATTTCTCCTCTAGAAATCTGGATGCTATACCGCTTGGTGCATATATGTTAAGTAATGATACTGCTTCATTCTCAATGGTGCCTTTTAGCAGGATAGAGTTTCTTTCCTTACCTCTTTTAACTAGATCTATTTTTGCTTTTGCTTTGTTTAAGGATTGCTACCCCTGCCTTTTGTATTTTAGCTGAAGCATATTTTTTTATTTATTTAAAAAGCCTTTTACCTTTACCCTATGTGTATCCCCCTGTTTCAAATGTGTTTCTTGTAGACAGAATATTGTAGGATTATGGTTTTTCATCCATTCTGCAATCCACCTCCATTTTATGGGATAGTTCATCACATTCACATTCTCAGTTATTATTACTATCTGTGTCTTTCCCTCCATCCTATTCCCTCTCCTATTTATGCCTTCATTTCTCCTTTCTCCCTCCATCATGTGGCTCCATCAGCACTGAGTAGTTGAGATGTACCATAGATCTGTGGCCCATAAATAGCCTTTAGGGCATCATAAAAGCACTTTCAATAAATCAGCATAAAACTGAATTTCATCTGCCTTCTTGAAGATGGATGAACCAGGATGATTCCAGAAAACCATGTGGAGTTCTCATTTTTCATTTAGCAACTTCTGAATTTCCCCATAATTTTCATCAAACCAGTCTTAATGTTTGCTAGTGTTCTGACACAGATGAATAAAAGTAGTTCTATACACCAAATATATGAAAGCTTCCTTCTCCTTTTCTGCTCCACCATTGCCAATTGTGTGTTGGCTCAACTTGCCCTCCAAGTTAGCACCAAACTGCTCACTTTCAGAGAAGAGCTCTGATCTGTTCACATTAATTCTTCTGGCAGTCATTTTGACTTGGGACCACTGCTTTTGTGAAATTAAAATATTTAGCTTGGAGAGGATAAATCTATGATCACTCCATCACTTTCTGCCACATATTGCCTTTGTCACTCTCACATGCTGTCTTTCTCTTCTCCTTATGATCGTATAGTCAATTAAATGCCAATATTTGCCTCAAGGGTACATCCACAAAGTTTTATTGCATTTAGGTCAGTGGAAGACAGTGTTGGTGATGAGAAGGTCATGAGATGTACAAGTCTTCACTAATAAGTGATCATTGCTTTTGCTGTTTCCAACTCCATTCCTCCCTAGGACTTACTGCCAAGTCTGATCATCTCAGCCTACTCTAGCATTAAAGTCACACAGAATTAAATTTTGGCACACCAATGATAAGGACCTCCAGGTCTTCATAAAATTTTTCTTTGACCTCTTCAGGGTTTGTAATGGTGCAATCATAGGCACCGATGATGGTGGTATGATATTTTCCTGAAAGTGGCAATAACATTATTGTTAGCCTGTTGTTCAGTCTTTTGGGAAGTCATATAAGCTTATTGACTAGATTACTTTTGATTACAAAATCTACGCTAGTTTCATGGTGCTCCCCTTCACTGCAGTCACTCCAGAAAAGCATGTATACAGCCCCAACTTCAGTAAGCCAGCCTTGTTTCACTCAGGGCTGAATGTGCTGCTACTGGCTGAGTTCTCTTACAAGAGGTGTTCATCTTTTAGGTCTACTGGATTTTGTATTGTCTATAAGTGTGTGTACATTCCATGTGCCAATGGCGAATGGAATCATCTTTGCAGATATTTTTGTACATTTGTGTGTGTGTGTGTTTTGACCATAGGGTGGGATCTCAGTCTGCTGCAGTAATCAGGCCAGGGTTAAATCAAACTTTTTTAGAGCACCTTTTCAAGCCCCTTCCTTGCACCAGAAGGTAAACAGTGCAATCCTTAAAAGGCTGCTCAGACACCTGTGGGTTGTCAAATCCCACTGTTGCCTCCAGCAAGAAGATGACCCTATGGCCTGGGCTACTCATTTGCTAGATTGTTACTACAGCTCCCCATGTATCCGCACCTACTGCTTCATCACTTGCCTGTCATGACAGGACTTTAAGAGGTTAAAAATAGTAAAATGGTATGGTTGATGTCTTTTGATTCACATGAAAATTGGACTTAAGTGAGGCAGAATTGCATGAAGTCCTCAGCCTCACTCTCTCCTCTAGAGTCATCAAAGTCCAATCGAAGGACAAGATCAAGGTGACTGGTAATGGCTCAAGATACAGTGGATGACCTCGGCATCTTCAATGTCTAACTAAGATCTAAGTGCTCCACAGTGCCCGTTTCAGCCACCTTTGTTGGAACAAATTATTCTCATCTGCCCATTCCACCAGGGAACTTGCTTGGGTAGACACTCCCCTAACTCATCAACAGGTTTGAGATCCCTCAGTTATCCTCAACCTTGTTTAGCCCATTTGCCAAAAGTTCATGAGGATGTGACTAGTATCTATGCTACAGTTTCTTGAAGCCACAAGTGAGGGTTAGGTGGATCAGGCAGAAAGCTGTAGATATATATAAGTACATATATAGACATATATTTTCCCTAACAAATTCTATTCCTAATCTTTGTTTTTGTGTTTGTACATATCTCTTTTTTCCTGTCCCTCCTGATTCCTCTGCTTTATTTCTACCCACTACCTTGCTCTCCTATTAGTCAACAACACCTCCTGCAACATCCCTCCCTTAACTTCCCATTCCCATTAATCTAAACACCTTTTGGGGCAGCCAGGTGGCTCAGTGAGTAAGAACACCAGACCCAGAGTCGGGATGACCTGGGATCAAATCTGGGCTCTGCTACTTAGCACCACACCCAGAAATAACTAGCTGTGTAACCTTGAGCAAGTTACTTAACCCCAATTGCTTTTAAAAAAATCTAAACACCTTTCTATACCCCTCTTTAACCTATTCCCTTGCCCTCCCCTCTAGAGATCCCTTCCTTATCCTCTTCCCTCTTCCTATTTCCTTAATGTTTTATTTATCTATGTATTTAGAAGACTTTTATACTCTTCTGGATATATATGTATTGTTCCCTCTTAACCCATTCCTAATTAAAGATTTCTAGAACTAACCATCCTCCTCCCCATCTAATTCTGCTGTGTTGGTTCTTCCTCTCATATCTCATTTATATAATTCCTCTTTTTAGCTATTCCTAAATGGTTTTACTTTTTAAAGTTATATCATACTCCAGTCTATTCCAGTCTTTCTTATGAACTACCCAATTATTAATAAGTCTTAGCCATTTGTTTTACCTTATACACACATTAAAAAGTAAACATTTTGTTCCTTATTGGGTCCCTTGTAATTAATCTTTGGTATGTACCTTATATTTCTCTTGGTTCTTGTATGCCAAATCTTCTATTAAGTTCAGGATTTTTTAATAAAGTCCTAAAGATATGACAATTCATTAAATATCAATTTTTCACTGAAGATTATGTTTAGCTTTGCCGGGTATGATATTTTGGGCTAGAACCCCAGATCTTCTGTTCTTCAATACATACTGTTCCAAGACCTGCAGTCTTTTAGTGTCACTGCTGCTAGGTCTTGTGGAATTCTAATTGTGGCACCACCATATTTGGTTTTTTTTTCCTTGTTGCTTATAATATTTTATCCTTGAGCAAGGGGCTTCAGAATTTGTCTATGATATTCCTTGAGGGTTTTCCTTGTAGGATCTCTTTGAGGTGGTGATAAGTGGATTTTTTTTTCTATTTCTATTTTCTCCTCTTGTTCTAATGCTTCAGGACAATTTTCTTTAATTATTTCTTATATTAATATAATAAGATTTTTTTCTGATCATAGCTTTCAGGTAGTCCAATTATTCCTATGTTTTCTCTTTTTGATTTGTCCTCCATATATGTTTTTTTCTTATGAGATGTTTCACATTCTCTTCTATTTTTTCATTCTTTATATTTTTAGGGTTATTTTTATTTTTTTGTCTCATAACTTCACTGGCTTCCCCTTGCCCAGTTCTGATTTTCAAGGAGTCATTTTCTGCATTAAGGTTCTGGATCTCCTTTTTCTAATTGGTTGACTTTCTTTTCATAATCTTCTTGTTTTTCCTCTATCAGGGAAAATCTTAAGAGCTTATAATTTTCTGATCTATTCCACCATCTTCCCAGAATCCTCACCCTAGAAGATGGTTAATAAAGGATGCACAGAATCAGGTAGAAATTGGGCATCTCATGATTTTTCCCAATTGCTTCTGAGATGAAAGTACAACTAGTCCCAGCCTTCAACTTCCTTCACTCTTGGGCTTTCTGCAAGCCCCAATAATCAAAGGTGCATGTTAGTGAGTAGATCATTGCCCCCATGCTGAGCAGCCCAACCCACTCTAAAGTTTATGGAGTTTTATACTGCAAAGTAAGAAAGAATGAAAAAGCACTGACTCTCATGTGCCCTCATGACCATCATTCAGTTTATTGATATATTATTTTCCAGACAACCTTGTAAACAGCCCACTTAGCAACTGAGAAGCTGATTCCTAGAAAATAGAAACTTAAAAGGTGAGGTATGTGACTACCTTGCTTCAACCCAAGATGAGTAGCAAATTCTTAATAACACACTGGTGGTCATAAAGTTTTTCCAGACCTTCTGAGTCAGTGTATGGGGCTATAAGTCTACTGAAGCCCTTCTACAAGTGACATATGAAACAAGATATTTTGGTTAAATGGACATAAAACATCTGGATGTGTGTATACACATAAATAAATTCATATTTTCAGTATTTCATTAAGCTTTAAATCTAAATAAGTAAATGCTCAAATGTTCACCAAAATGTATATAATTTCATGTGATACATATGTATACACATACTATATATGTGTGTGATACTATAATTTCTCTGTCATCCACATCCTCCAGGAAACTTAGTATCTAGATTGAATTCAATTCATTTAATATTTATTAGGTACCTGCTATCAGAGTACTTTGTTAACCATTGGGAGAGATTCAAAGACTAAAATGAGATCTGGTCCCTGACTTTATGGAATTGTCTCAGCAATAAAATACTGAAATGGCTCTGTGCATTAGTGGATCAGTTTATAATTTATTATGATCTACAATATCTGCTCTATTCTCCTCAGTGACACTTTCAAGTTTCAAGTTCCACTCTAAAATCTACCTCCCAGACTTCAGGAGATAGGGGATCGAAGAGTCTGGTATGCTATGATCCAAGAGGTCACAAAGAATCAGATACGACTGAACAAATGAACAACAACAAAAATCTCTCTCCATTGCTCAAATATCAAATGTTGTTTCTCTGTTCTGAATACGTTGGGGTTTTTTTTCTATCCATATTACAACCAGAATCATCATCTAACACAACACTATAAATGACTATTGTTTTTATTGTTCAGCCATTTCAAGTTTTCTTGGCAAAGATACTGGAGTGTTTTGCCATTTCCTTCGCCAGCTCATCTTACAGATGAAGAAACTGAGACAAACAGGATCAAGTGACTTGCCCACAGTCATACAACTAGTATGGATCTGAGGCCAGATTTGAGCTCAGAAAGGTGAGTCTTCCTGGCTCCAGGCCTGGCCCACACTCTATTGCCTATGCCACTTAGTTGCCCTAAGAAAAGTATGCGCTATTATTATCCCCATTTTACAGTTGAAGAAACTGAAGTAAACAGAGATTAAATGACTTGCCCAGGCTCACATAACTAGGAAGGGTCTGAGGTAGAATGTAAACTGCTGTGTTCTTTATTCTAGGCTCCAAGTTCTATCCATTGTACCACCTAGCTGCCTCTGTTAGCTGGGCAGGGTGTTTAGTCGATGACTCAAGAGTTAACAGCTTATCATTATCAGAGAGTCTAGCCACTATCCCCATAACAGATGGAGCTGAGATTACTTTTGTGTTTCTGAAGAGATAAACCCAGAAGCTAGAAATAGAAGAGCAACCCACCAGGCAGAGATGCCTTGGAACTAGCAAAGCAATGCGCCAACAGAGAGCATGTGCCTAAAAATTACCATGAGACCAGCAGGCACTAGCACAGCAATTACCATGAGACTAGCCTAGGCCAATGCACAAATTCACTGAACAGAGACCACCATACTGTGCATGGAATAAGCCCAGGAAAAATCATACTCTCTCACCAGAAATGTATAGGGGATTATTTCTTGAAAACATTCTTTTTATGCTATTTTGTTAAATACCTTTGATTTTACCTAATTATGTCCTCGGGCTGAAAAATAAATACATTGGTAGAAACTTGGGACCTAGAGCTTTGAGATTATACAGATTCAAAAAGTACCTTGAACCCAGGACAGTCATTCTGATGACTCCATGTATGAGAATGGAGAATGAATAATCTAGCAAGTACTCTTGTTACTTCATTATTATAAGGACCTCTCAGCTAAGAAAATCCCACAACTGAAGATCAGCACATTCTCTGCCACTTAGTCTTAAGAGAGTTGCCTAAAGCAGTGGTCTCAAATTCTAGTAGAAGCTGAGTTAATAAACCCTTGGGGTCTCATCTCGACTTGGGAAAAGAAGTTATTATTATCATCAATGTGTTCTATTGTATTTTTATTTATTTTCCAATTACATTTTAATTTACATTTAATCAAGCACTGGAGTGTTCTGAGGCAAGCTGCCTGGTTGACATCTGGGCAGTTATGTGTCTGGTTCTCTAACCACTACACAACTTTATACAGCACAATTCCTGATATACACTAAGTGCTTAATAAATGTTTGATTTAGCTGAAACAATCAAATTCAACATTAACAAATGTGCCCAATGCTAAGATTAATAAATATAACCTTTCCTATAATCCTACCCTTTTGCTCTTGCTTTTTATCTTCAAGATCACTAACCAGGACACTGGGAAAAATCCACAGCCAGGGCTAGCTCCTGAAGTGGCGGCTTTCCTTGCACAGTTCTCTAGTGGCCAGCAACTTCCTATTCTCTTTCAACTCTCTCAGTGCAATTGGTTCATCTGGCATGCTATTAGGGACTGCTCAATCCTCTTTTCCTATTCATCACCAAGGAAACTGTGAAGGACAGTCAGCAGCAGCTCAGGAAGAGAAAGAGAATGCTCCAGGTGCCACCCTTCCCTTTCAGCCATCAGCCACCAATCTTCCAATGCTCACACTGGGGATTTACTTCATTTCTAGTCCTAAGCCAATCTTCAGCTCTTTGGTCTCAGCTTTATGAACAGGGTCAACCCAAAACTGGTCTCAGCTTTATGAACAGGGTCAACCCAAAACAAGGAGTTGAAGACCTGTTAGATGGGACATATACAGCACAAAATATGTCTTCACCCTAATGGAAGATTTTCTGTCCCAAGAAATTACATCGTATGCAAAGGGATATCTGTGGATACACTTCTTAAGAATCCTAACTTAGCCCATAACATAATGATCATAATCATCCTAACTACAAAGTCTAAGCAATCAATAAACAATTATTAAGTATATACTATGTGTCAGGCACTATGGATACAAATTCAAAGAATGGTACGATTCCTCTAGTTCATATACAAGCACCTAAAACATAACATTTACTTCAGAATTGTATGCCATCTAATGTTCAGGAAACAAACATAATACATAGTACATAATGAATAGCAAATATAACACTGAAACAGTGTGGCATAATAGATAGCCAGTCTTAGAGTTAGAAAGACCTGGATTCACATCCCATCATTAATATATTTATACACTGACTGCAGGACCTTTAGAAAGTCACTTAACCTGTTGGTGCCACAGAAAACTCTAAGACTAATTTTTTTTTTTTTTTTGCTTTTCGGATGGCAATTGGGGTTGACTTGCCCAAGGTCACTCAGCTAGTAAGTGTTAAGTGTCTGAGGTGGGATTTGAACTAAGCGGCCCCTAAAATTTCTAAATATAATGTTTTTGATGGGTGTTTCTTCATTGGTCGCTCTCTTAGTCGATGAAATCTAAGGTGTATTTCTTATATTCGGTAATATTGGAACGTTACATATAGTAAATTAAGTACACAAATCTCATGAAATACAAACATTGATTACAGTGACCAAATCCATGGATCACATACAGAAACATAATAAATATTTATTCATTAAGTATTAGTAAATGCATAGCATGGCATTCTATTAAATTGCTAATTAATTTTTTTTAATTATGAAATGGGGCAGGCATATTAATTCTTTCTTGTTCAGTTGTTTGAGTCACATTATACTCTTCTTGACCTAATTTGTAGTTTTCTTGGCAAAAATACTGCAATTGTTCCCCATTTCCTTCTCCAGATCATTTTCACAGAACACAGCTAGTAAGTGCTACATTTGAACTCAGGTTTCCTGACTCTAGGCCCTGCACACTATCCACTACATCCCCTAGTTGTCCCTTCAATTCTTTAGGTACTTGAAAAGACCACAATAGCAACAGGAAGCACTACAGAAATCACACTTTAAAAAGGCAGAATGTATAGGGGCAAATACCAGGGAAAATATGTGGGAAAACAGTGAAAAGCAGTACAGAGTACATGATAAAGACTGCCAGTTCCTCTCATGCCTTCCCAGAATCTTTTCCTTCGGCAGTTTGAAGTGAGGTTGGCCTCTTTCATCTTTTCTCTCAAAGCTCGAATCCAAAAAAGACTTACACTTAATGAGTACCCCAAGGAGTGATTCCAAGGGAATTGGCAAAAGCTTGAGCTCTCTTAGGCTTTAGGACAGGGGTTACCCTTGATTATGAAAATCTGGAGAAAAGGAATCAACTTTATTTCACTGGTTTGATTCTTATGTCCTTTTAAGCACCAAAGTGGTCAGACAAAAGAATACTTGTCCTGTGGTGGCTGGGCTGGCTGAATTAGGTACCAACATTTAGGGTAGAATACTAATGGTATTTCATCTCACATCAGCCTACCCAAAAATACTATGCAGATAGCTTTTATTCAATGAAGAAAGAAGAAAAAAGGAAGAATTCATCATAATGGTAAGTTGGTAAGAGCTAAAATTATCCTAGTAATAGAATGACAATAACGAGAATAAATTGACATTTGCATGGCACTTGACTGATTCTATATTTGCAAAGCACCTTACACACATTATCTCATTTGAGCCTCACAACAACCCTACAAGGTATGTACAACAGCATTATTCTCATCCTAATTTATAGCACAAGGAACCTAGGCCCAGAGAGGTAAAATGTCTTTTGTTAGTCACACAGCTAATGTGTCAGTGGCGAGATATGAATCCAGGCCTTCTTGACTTCAAGTCCAGCACTACCCAACAGGAGAAGGAAATACAATTTGATGACTGATGCTGTAACTGGGCCTATAGGGTTTGCATATGTGTATAGCAGCAACAAACACTTATTAAAAGTCTGATCTATGAAGTGCATCTTGCTAAGGTTTGGGAAAGATAAAAATTAAAGAAGACGCCTCTCAATGAAATTACAGATTCAATGCATAACACACTGTTTTTACTTAAACAGAAGTGCTTTTATAAAATGAAGTTCATTTGTAATCCCCTATGCTGTATTAAATGACCATAGTTACATACACACTCATTTGATATCACATCTGGGCCTTAGTTTCCCCATCTGTAAAATGAGTAAGTTAGACTGGATGACCTTAAAGTTTCATTCAAGCTCTAAATCCCATAACCAAAATTAAAAGTCAACAGTTCATCAAATATGCTAGCAAAAGTTCAGGATTTTAATTAGGTGAAGCCCCAAGGCTTTCTAGTAAATGGCATCAATTTTGCAAATTTAATAAACAAGCAAACTGTGCCAAGCAGGCAGTGTGCTATAATTCACCCACACTCCTGGGGTGCCACTTTAACAGATGGATGGAGGTCTTCAGGTCATGTGGTTCCATGCACACCTTGTGTACTGGATTTAACCCTCAGCCCAAGTCACAGATGCCCTAATAGTGAGCCATAAGGTTAGAGTTGAAGTCAGGAAGACCTGATCTAATATCTCATCTCTAGCTCTCATTGTGTGACCACAGATGAGTTGCTTAATGTCTGTGAGCCTCAATTGGCTCACCTTCAAAATAGAGACAATAATAATTACAATATCTACCACACAAAGCTGTCGTAAGTGTTATATCAAGTGAGGATATATTTAAAGTATTTTGAAAATTGTAAAGCTCAATGTAAACGTCAATTATTATCATGAGCTCCCATTTTCTCACGCCCCTTCCAGTTTCTTTACAACAAATTATCAGTAGCATGGAATGAAAATGGACAAGAAAGCCAAGTATGAATTCCTGTGCCTGGGCCCATCATATTCAGCTTTTAACAAAGCTAATTATAATAGGACCTTAGACTTTGGGAGGGAAGAGACCTTAGAAGTCATCTTATCCAAGCCTTTCGTTTTACAAATGAGGAAAACTGAGGCCCAGAGAAATTTGATAACTTCTCTATGTTAGAAATAAAATAGATGGTAGAGCAAGAATTCAAGCTCAGTTCCTCAGACCACAAAACCATTCTTTGCTCAGCACCACACTACCTCAAATGTCATGGTTTATGGAGTCTAGAAATAATGTAGGCTCACTAACTGTGTGGCCCTGGACAAGTCACTTAACCCTGATTGCCTCCCCTTCTCAAAAAAAAAAAACAAACAGAAAGATATCAAACTATATTTGGATCAATGTGAAACTAAAAACAACAACAATAATAATAGTTCTATACTTCTTTAAGCTTTACAAAGCACTTTCCATACTATGGATAAGTGTATAGATCTACACGTGAACCATTATGGAAACAGATTGCAACAGTCACACTTGAGTTGGCCCTGTCATAAGGAGACAGTATTGTACCATTTGGATTCAAATATTACATCAATGCACTTGAAAACTAGACAGATACCTTTTCTCTGGAAGGATAAGGAAAGAAGAACTTAAGTTATCTATTCAACAAGACTTTATTCAAATGTAACAGTCTGTCTTATAAGATAGGTTGATCCAAAAGCCTAGAAGTGTTCAAGAAGAGACTGGGTAATCAATTTCCAGGGATGTTGTGGGACAGATTCATGCATCAGGCAAGAAACTGAATTAAATGGCCTTCAAAGTGCAATGATTTTATTTTCCAAACCCCTTTCCTGTACCCTTTAGGTTGAACCAATTATGCCAAGACTGAAACCTAATGATAAGGAAGAATTTTTGTGGTGATTATGTTTATTATTAATAAGGTACTTATAAGCAAAACTCATATTCAGTATCTTCATTCAATCAAATGTTTGCTATTTCAGCTATAAGACCCTAAAACTCAAACTTGCCAAAGGTTATTAAGAGTTAATTATTAATGATGCTACTTAAGACACCTCAAAACTGATCATTGATTAAGGAACACCACAACCTGAGCACCTTCAGACCAGAATGGCTATTATTCCTGGAATTTTCTAGTACTTTATAAAGATGCTGATTCCTAGAATTCCAATTCCATATTTTTATTATATCCTATTCACAAACACTAGATGAATTCTGAAGAAAACTTAAAAGAAACTCTGTGTCTTTTAATAATTTTTCAATAAAATGGATATGAGTGGGGAAAAAAGAGAAATATGAAATGACATTCCAATGTCATTTTCCTTTTTTTTTTTTTTTTTTCTTTTTTGGAGGACAATTGGGGTTAAATAACTTGTCCAAGGTCATACTGCTCGTTATTGTGTTAAGTGTCTGAGGCCGGATTTGAACTCAGGTCAGGAGGGTCCTCCTGACTCCAGGGCCGGTGCTCTATTCACTGCACCACCTAACCACCCCCATTTTTCCATGTTAATACACCAGTGCTGTTGGTTTTCATCTCACCTATGACTTATGTAACCCATATGCACTCCAAACTTCAGGTCCAACTAAGGCTACTTATTTTCTAGGATTTATTTATGTCAAAAGTACTCAGTTCTAATATCTCTTCTAAATATTTTCTAAAAAGGGATTCCAGAGCCTTGGACTTTCTATAAGAAAGCCTTTGAGAATACCCAGAAATTACTGATTTCTGCTTCTGTGTCTACTTCCTGATGAGGAACTATTGCTTCTTATCATTAACTTTTCACCTTACAGCATTGGAGCTGTGCTTAGCTGCAAAGTGCATGATACAGCTGAGGCAACATTTTCTTATAGCTCAAGGACAGTGTCATCTGACGAGTGAAATTGTTCACAAATTGACAAAATGATTCTGGAAGCCAAGAAATTCCCCAACTAGCTCTGTAGCTATGTCTTTAAAATTTATACTCATCTCAAGCCTTCTGGGGAACTCTTTCAAAGGGCATCTTTTGTCATCTTTTCCTCACATCAAGCCAAAATTAACTTCTATGCAATTTAAACCCACTGCTTCTCATTCTGTCCTCTAGGTCCAAGCAGCACTAGCCTAATCCTGCTTCCACATGACAGTCCTTTAAATACCCAGAGATAACTAGCCTGCTCCTAGCTCCAAGGATTCTTATCTCCAGGCTAAAACAATCCTATTCCTTCAGCCATTCAAATGGAATGATCTCAAGTCCCCTCATCAATCTCCCTTACCCTACTCTGGACAATCTAGTTTATCAATGTTCTTCTAAAGATATTGTCATTGTTATTACACTGTGGATATAACTTGGGGGTCTTTTTTACTCAGCGTTCATGACCTCACTTATCTACAGGCCTAGGAAATGCTGTATCAATTACTGATATACAGATATGTCACTAGAGGTCCCAGACTGTTATGTCACTTCTTTTGAAAGTTGTAATATTAAAAGATCTCATGATTGATTAATCAAGATCTCATATTGTCCCTTGTTTTTGATTGTAAGTGAGGCAGTCTAAGGACTCCAGTTATATTCCCATTTTCCCAAAGAAATGCTAGGGAAATTCAAATCCCCTGACAAACCCTTTCAAATGAAATCAACAGACCAAATGACCCAGGAATTTCTCCTCCTTCCCAACTAGCATGAATCAGGTCTGATCTCCTTGCTTACCCCCTGCAATGCCTGGTCTGATATGACAAAGAAAAACAACCAAATTTTCCTGGGTTTCTGTATACAATTTCATTTGAAGTCCTAGCAGATCTGACATATTTCCACACTCCTCCATGACTGCCATTCATTTTGTGTGTACGTCCCCTCAACAAGCTGGCTCACTTTACGGTCTCATTGTGTGCCCCATGTTTCCTTCTGCTAAAGTAGTAAATTGAAGCTTACTTAACCTGCATGGAAACAAGGGGGTGTACAGCAGAAAAACCAGCTAAGTGATTCAAGTCAGTTTGAAATAATGATTATATATAAATGGTTAATTATTTTAAAGATTAATGATATAATTAATGAAATTGTTTATCTAAATTATCTGCCTATTACCAATATGTCTTATGGGAAAATCACTTCATTGTTCCAGTCTCAACAAGAAACTGTGTCTTGTGGCCTAAAACGGATTGTGATATTTAAAAAGCTGCAAGGGAGTGGAACACATGCCAAGGTAGTAGGCATAACTTACTCAGACCTTAAACTGACTGAACTATTTGGATGTTTTGGTTTCGCGTAAAAAAAGCTCAGGCTTCAACCTCAGTAAGTTACCTCAATCACATAGAAAATAAGTAGCAAATGGTAGAACCCTGATTTTTTGACTTTCAAGTCCATTCATCACAATACCACTTCTCAATCAAAACTCCAATCATCAAGAACTCTGATGATGCATTCATTTTACCCAAACAGTATTTGCAATGAAACTCACTTAACAGCATCAAATAATAGATGTACTTATATGAGGAGAATGGGAGGAAAAATAATCAATTATAAGAAAAAGCCCTACCAAGCCCATTCTAATAAAAAAATGACTTGTTTTGTTATTTGGCCTATCTTGGTTTCCTTTATTTCTTATAAAGGAGCACTATGTACAAAGCTTGCTATATCAGGGACTTGCAAACAGTCTTGAAATGTTGGTGCATCACAGAAAGACTAACACACAAACCCTCTCACCCCAGTCATCACCTCCTGCCATGAGAAAGGTACCAAGTATAAATTACTACAGCAAAGACAGTCAAAGGAAGGGAAAATGCAAACATAACATGTATCTCAGCACTCCTTCCCACAGGTCAGTTTCAGGAGATGGTAGGGTCAGGGAAGTCTCCTGGGGATCCCCCAGAATTCATATGTGTCCTTCCCATGCCTGGAGGCTTGCCCAGGTCTAAATCACTCTCCATAAAAAATAGATTGAAAACAAGTAGTCTAAAAATTACTGAGGCGGCTAGCTAGGTGGTGCAGTGCTGGACTTGGTGTCAGGGAGACCTGAGTTTGGATCCTACCTCTGGCACTTATATAGCTGTGTGATCAAGTCACTTAACTTCTGTCAGGGAAAAAAAACTTTATTTTTTATTACTATTGTTTGAAATTAACTAGCTTTGTGTGGACTGATATTGTTTATTTTGGAAGGTGTAGATCATGTTGACCCCAGAGACTCTCCAGAGGAGCCTGGAGATTACGGCAAGGAATTTTTGGACCCCACCTCAGGTCTTGTGTTGGGACCTCACCTGAAATCTTGTATTTTGACTTCACCCAATCTTTATTCATTGCTTAGACTTACTTCTCAAGCAACCCATGTATTTGAATTCTATATAATGTAAAGTTAACATAGACTTGTGGGGAGCCAACCCCACCTTTTTTTTTATTCTCTCTTCTGCTGGGTTGACTTAAAATTCTCTCCAAAAAACATTTATTTTTTAGATTTTAGGCTTGTTTTGACGCAACCTTTTAAGTGCAAGCAAGGTGGGATTTTTGTTTTTCTTTCTGAAGTTCATTTTCACAGGCTCATGCTAAATTGTAAACATCTGAAGGATCAATCGCTTTTGAACCCTCATAATTCACAGCTGTACTGAGTCATGTAGGTTGTGACGCCTTCTGACTCTAAGCCTATTAGTTGAAAACTAATACTGAGAGAGGTTGGTATTTTATTTTGGGGCTCATTCATAAGAAGAATGTTTCTTTGTGATTTGGCCTTATGAGACCTAAGTAGCCATTGCAAAGGAGCTCCCCCCTCCCCCTAGCTTTGAGAGCCCAGCTGCTGGCACTCCCTGGTCTGGAGATTATGTATCTATTACCTTGTTTAGACAGTTGGAGCCCTGTCTATTGGATTTCTGTGCTAATTTCTCTGTTTTTCTTCTTGTATTTTCTCCACATTCAGGGTGCTGACCCTTCCCCTGAACTAGTGAATGGCCTTTATCTTCTTTACTTGTATTTTCTCCATGTTCAGGGTGCTGACCTTTCTCCTGAACTAGTGAATGACTTATATATGTTTAATTCAAGTAAGATCATTGACCCCTTTGAAGCTATCTTTCCTTTAGAAAAGCAGATCAAAGAACCAGTGCTAGCAGGCCATCCTGGGTGTGCTACAGTGCTTGCTACTACAAGTCTCAATTTCTTCATCTGTAAAATGAGGATAATAACAAAAACAGAACCTCTTTTGCAGAATTGTTAGGAAGATCAAATGAGATAATGTAAGTAAAGTGTTTTTCAAGACTTAAAGCACTATGTAAATGCCAACTATTAATATCACTGGCCAGAGGCAGCACTTATCCTTAAATTTCCCTGTTTCAAACTGCATGCCCAAAATTACCTTCCAAGACAGTCCATGTAGAGCCAGTTCCACACACACAATGATTCTGACCAAGTTAGTTATTGCTCAGTATCATTGCTACCAGTAGCTATTTTGCTGATAATTCATGTTATTATGCTGGGGGTTGGGAAGAACAACTCCCATATGTGCATTAAATTTAACCCGGTTTGTCCAGCCCCTGGCTGGAGTAATCAAAATTATAGGTTTTAGAAAGGGAAAGGCTTATGTTAATGTTTTTACTGTGTGAAAAGACATTTGAGGACAAAGAGAAGAGATGAACACAGATGCATGTTATATTTCAAGATTTGTAAAAAAATTGAGGCAAGATATGATATACATGCCTATAATCTCTGCTACTAGAGGAAGCTAAGCTTAAAATATCAGTTGAACTGGGTAGTCCCGAGCTACAGTCCATCAGGTTTCCATACTGTGTATGGCATCTATGTGGCGAGCCCTTGGAGTGAAGTGATACCAGGCTGAGGGATGAACTGGCCTAAGTAAAAAAGGAATAGTCAGAATTTCTGTGCAATATTGGGATCTGGTCCATGAATGGCTGCTACTCTTCCTGCCTGAGCAATATAGGAAGACCCATTGGGGACCAAGGGAAAGCAATGGAAGAGAAGGGAAGAGGAAGGGAATAGAAGAGAGGGAATGAAATGTGGGAGCTGCAAAGAGCACATGACATTGGTTGGCTATTCTTCTCTAAACAATTGTCCTAGGCTGTTGGCCAGCCTATTTCAGAGAAACTATGCGGCCATAATTCACAGAAAATGCTGAGTAAGTATTCAAGTGGCTATAAAGAGAGTGTTTTTGTCCTGGAATAAAAGGATAGACCAGACAGAAAGAATCTGTGTACTCAGTGAGCAGAAGAATTATGAGACCAAAAACTTTGCCAAGGCTTTGTATGACAGTTAAACTGTCGTTATTTACTTCATAGTATCTGGCTTGTGGTTTTGATGATTTTTCTTATAATCTATTGAGCAATCAATAAGAATTTATTAATTATTTACTATGTGCCAGGCACTGTATGAAGTGCTAGGGTTAAAAAGACAAAAGTGAAACAATACCTGCCCTAAAGGAGATTGTAGTCCAACCAAATAAGACAATATGTACAAGAGTAGTCTAGACCCCCACTGCCTCAAGAGTAGGTCTCCCTACCTCCACCAGAGTTGTCCAGTACTCTGAAGGGGGTGTGAGATCTCTCATCTCTGCCATTCACTTAAACTACCACCAGTTGTATTCCCCTAATTTTAGGAAAAGCAAGAACTCCTGTTTCATTTAACAATTTAACAGTCAGATAGTTGTTCATCCATTTTGGTCATGTCCAACACTTTGTGACTCCATTTGGAGTTCTCTTGGTAAAGACACCATGTGGTTTGCCATTTCCTTCTCCAGCTCATATAGATGACAAAACTGAAGCAAACAGGTTTTAGTGACTTGCCCAGGATCACATAGCTAGTGAGTGTCTGAGGCCAGATTTGAATTCAGGAAGATGAGTGTTCCCATCTCCATATCCAGCCACCTAGCTGCCCCAACAGTCAGATTAGCCTTATGAATGAATATGTACTTCAAATGAATAATAAGAACAAAGCTACAAGATTTTCCGGACATCTTGAACTCCTGTATCTTGGACTCCACCCTTGATCCTAGAACTGCAAAAGACAAACAAAACAAAAACAAAACCCCCAGCCTATTTCTGCTGGCCACCAAGCAGGAGGGGAAGGGGAAGATAGCATTTCTCTGTTGAGATTACAGCATAGTGTCCTTGCCATGAATCAGTGAGTCCTCCCTTGGATGTCATAGAAAAGACTCAGACAGATTTAAAGACCAGCTCCATCTACACAGTCAATGAAAAAAAGTTTCTCCTTCCCACACGGCAGAACAATACAGAATGTCTTCCCCAGAAGGGCCCTGGCATGTCCCACTTGGGTGCCACTACCTTAGGTGGTCCAAGCATGCACCAAAGCACTGGTATCGAAGTATTTGGATAATACATAAAAATAACAGATGGTTGTTTGGAGAGGGAGAAACGTGTATAAGGTTACGTTTGCTCTGCAGAATTTTGTGACTATAAGTGTCATCCTTCTTCTGAGGGATACAAATGGAATGGTATTTCCTGCTAGAGAATATTTATAAACACATATTGATACAAACCTATATTGATTAACAGAGTTTTTTTTTTCCTTATTGGAGTTTGTTTATTGTTTGTTCTTCTTCCACTATAGAACGTGAATTAGTATTCATGTATAAAATCCCATGTGAACAAATTATAAGTAGGGGCTCCTCCATAGGAGGGCCTTTGATCTTCTCATGATAGAACAAACCAAGATCATTATATAATCATAAAATCATATCTCTGCAGTTAGAAGGAAACTCATAGGATACATCTAGTTTAAGCCCTTAGCCCCCTCCCACTTTACATATAAGAAAACTGAGGTCCATGAATATTAAATGTATTGCCTGAGGTCTAATAGAAAATGTTAGGGGTGGATTTGAATACAGGTCTTCAGACTCCATCATCAATATTTTTTCTATTGTACCACGATGCTTCTGCTGTACAGAATTCCCTGGGGAGATTCATGCTCATAATTGGAAAATATCTTGTATACCTATGTAGTTTTTTCTTTCACTCTCTTTTGCTTTCATGCTAATAATTAGCTGAGAAGATTTCTCTTGTATCCCTAAACATAATTCATAGATATGTATTCACCCAGATGCAAAGAGCCCCCAAAGCACCAAAGATTTAAGATATCTTTCACATTCCCTTTGATATCAAGAAGAAGGATGGAGCAAGAGAAAGTGACATTTCAATCCAATGCCTCCCATCCCCCTCCACCCATTACAGTGCTCAAGGATCCCAAAGTGTAGCTCTGAAAAAAAGGAAGTGTAACAGTGGTCTTTCTGACCCCACTTCCTGAAAACCAGGTGTGTTACATTTCACTTCTCTCCCAGGGTTTTCCAGTCCCCTTAAGGGGTTGTGGGGGAGTCTCTGTTTTTTGCCATTGGTTAGATTCCTCACCAATTGTGTTCTCCTAATTTTATGAGTGGAAGCACCCCATTTCCATTCAACTAATTAACAGTCAGATGAGCTTTAACAAAGATTTTTACTAAAAAATATTAAGTTATTAGTTATTAATTAACTAAAAAAATATTAAGTTATTATTAATATATATTATTATTATATTAAGTTAAAGATATTTACTAAAAAAAAAAAAAACAGAAGGAACAAACATACAAACATTTCCTCCAACACCTGGGACACAATCCACCAACACGAACACCACCACCACCACTTCCACGTTATTTCTGTCTCTAAGAAAGGGAGAGGCAAGTCATGGTATCATCTTCCTGAGGTCATGGTCCTCTTCTTGAATGAAGA
Organism: Petaurus breviceps papuanus; assembly: GCF_028583685.1. NCBI lineage: Eukaryota > Metazoa > Chordata > Mammalia > Diprotodontia > Petauridae > Petaurus > Petaurus breviceps. The sequence goes on along the minus strand of NW_027185791.1, from coordinate 8,940,144 downwards.
ATAAACAACAAAAACATGGTGCCACTCATTGTGATTGAGTGAGTCCTTTACCCTTGGACATACTGGAAAGAAAACAACTCTGTGCAGTAGGTTTTTTTTTTTTTAAATACAGGCAGTTCAAGCTGCATAACCAATGGAAAGAAGCTATTCCCAAGCATATGGTAGGACAATGCAAAAGTTCACAACTATTCCAGTATCCCAGAAGCAGGCACCTTGGGTTTCCCATATAAATGCCTCCATCTTAAGTAATCTGGGCATATGCCAAATTCACATCACAGAGATAACAAATAACACATTGTTTCCTCACCAATGACCATTCTCTAATCCAGAAAAGCAAAAATCTACAAATGATTGAATGTTCCTAACACATGTCAAAGGTGGAATTTTTCCTGTGCAAAAGAGAAAAAGCAGGGAAGTCATCTTGGAAGCTTCCAGGCTCCCACGTCAATCCGGATTAAGACTTGGAGGAATACATCGTCCCTCCTATCTCCACCTCTCCTGAGAGTTCAATTGGCTGTGCTCAATATTCTTTAACAAATCTCATGAGTCTTATCTGTAAGTTTTCTTCTCTTCCTTAGAGTAGATATACATACATACATAACACACACACATATATATACACACACACACACACATATACATAATCATTCATTTGTAGAGACCTTTGTTGCCAAAAGCAGAAGTTGAAATTAGGAGAAACTGATCAAAACTCCTTTTTTTAAGTCCTTAGAACTCACGCAAAGCCATCATTCAAACTGCCATAGTGAATGACCCTAATCCACATGATTAGGTACCAAACTGCAGAAGCCCAAGCCTTCTGTTTAGGGAATGTGTTGTGCTTACCTTTCACCACCAAACAGGTCTTTGTTTTGCACTTCTCTACAGCACTGGTCATACATCACTGTATACAGCATCTGCCTTCCAGGTTTGCTGTGAGGCTTAAATCAGATAATACTTGTAAAGCCCTCAGCACAGTGTCTCTCACACAGTAGGTACTCAGTAAATACATTTTTACTGTATTATAATTATCTAGGTTGGTGTCATGTCACTAGCAGACTGTACGCTCCTTGAAGAGAGAGAATGTCTTATCTATCTAATCTTCTATCTCCCCAGAAGCTGGCACTCTCTTCTCTGTCTACTACATATTTAATAAATCTATTGTTGTAAAGTTCTTTGCAATGCTTAAAGCAATACAGAAATGTGTTTTCATTGTGACTATTGCAGCTACACATACCCTGCCCTGCCTTCCTCTCCCGCTGCACTATCTATCAGAGCAGGAGGTGAACAGCACATAGGTGAATAAATACATAATTGATTCATTAGTAATGGTAATTAATAACCAAATGGCAGGTGCCAAAGCTTGTAGGCATGTTTCAGCTCCAACGTCTAGAGTCTCCTGGGTTGATCCATCCCCTCGCAAAAGGAAGCAGAATCCAAATTCCATCAATCAAACTCCCTTATTTAACCACTCACATGACAGGTTGGCTGGGTACTCAGTCTGGAAAGGACGTCATCTGCTCCTATTTAAATAGTCAGTTTTTTATGACTGTTTGCAGCACACTGGCTCCAGAGCCAGGCTTGTTTCACAAATCCCATCATCATTCCTGTCACACTGGCTTCCATGTGGAGACATAAATGTAGCTAGGTTTTGAATCTTTAAAAACATGTATAAAAGATTTTCAGGGCATATACATCATTCCTGATGAAGGCTTATCCCAGCTGACTTTATGGGGCCACCCACAGCAGACAGTTTGCATCCATCTAGTCCATCAGTAAAAGCTCGTGAGACTATCCTTTTCAACAAAAATCAGGTAGAACTTACCCTGCTCTGAGACCAGACAAACAGATCCAATAGATATCATTGTCAAATACAGCATGCCCAAATGATCCAGGGCATACACCCCACCTAACCCATGGGTTTATCATTTAAGAAGTCAGTCATTAAGAAGTAGGCATGGAAGCCAGGGCACTACCCTCACCCATTTCCTTTGTTCTTCTGGACTCATTGGGTGATGATGATGATGATGATGATGATGATGATGATGATGATGATGATGATGATGATGATGATAACTAGTATTTATATGTAGGTTTAAGGTTTGTGAAACACTTTACAAATATTACATCATTCTACCCTCACAACAAGCATGGGAGGTAGGTGCCATTATGATCTCCATTATACAGATGAAAACTTGGTCTTTCCTGAGGTCACACAGCTAGTAAGTTCCAAGACCAGATTTGAATTCTCCTGTTCCTAACTCCAGGCCCAGGGCTCTATCTTCCGTACTTCCTGGGTACTGGCTCCAAGGCCCTGCTTCCCGAGACTATATTTCAAAATAAGGGCCAAATGCCGACTCTGGAATTTACCCACCAAAGCTGTTACTGACTCCACCTCTGAACTGGAGGGACCTTACCAAACCAAAGGATCTGTCTCTTGAGAGTTGACATGGGATCAGAGGGCCACGGCTGATGGTCTACCGAGCCCTCTTTCCAATCTACTATAAAGTCTGCATATAGATTCTTCATAGACGATCTGATGGAAATTAATGAAATTTTCATTACTACTTATTTCAGAGCACATGAGAAAAATACTGAATCCTCTTCCCTTGGTACAAGCTAGGGGTAATATCCTCTAATCCTACTATATAATAGGATGTAAATGGTCCTGGTACTTAATCAAAAGTTGGAGGAAGGGGTTGGAGAAAGTATGGATGGATGATGAATAGGACCCATCTCTCAGTAAGTTCGTGTATCTGGAATCAATCTTGTGGTCCTACAGATCTGTTGTACTGCTATGCAAACCCCACCTCCAACACACACACACACACACACTTCCCTTCCACCAGGAAGCTATGGGGTTTGGATCACTGAGTCTTCCTATTGGTTTTGGTTTTTGTGTTTTTGTTTATTGCTATTATTTTGTTTTTTGTCTCAAGAAGTCAATGTGGTATAATGGGAAAAAATTGTTGGATTTGGGATCAGGAAGGCCTAGTTGTAAATCCTACCTCTGAAATTAGTTTTAAATAATTTTCCAAAATTATTGAAACACAAAAATTCTAGCTTGCAAAATCTGCATGAACTCTGCCAACAGGTACTGCTGTCAACCTCTCCCCTTTCCCATCCATACCTTTCTATAGTTGTCCATCTCATTCTAAGTGCTCAGGAGTCTCAACACTAAGGAAGATGTCCATGGAAATGGAAGAGAGAAGTAACATATATTGAATTCTTCATTAGGCTCTCTCTGATTTATCTTGTGCCCAAAGCAAGTGGGTCAGTGCCTATTATCGTGCTTTATCTAATCATTCCTCTGTCTTCAGGCCAGAATCTACCTAAGTCTTCCAATCCAGATGAAATTTATCCTAATTTTTAAAGGGCTTCAGGATGGATTATACAACTTATTCTCCATAAACTGTTAACAATGTTTAATAATCACCAACAGTCAGGAAATTCTTCTTAATATAAAACCTAAATCTCCAGGGCTGCTGCATAAGGAAGTTTTCTCTTGTTTTGTATTGGAGACAAATGCATAACTATACCCTGGATACTTGAAGGGTGTTAAGTAATACACTGTAGTTATTCAATGAATGTATGAATAGCAAACACGTTCAAGGACTCTATGACCATTGTCACTATTAGTCCTTTATTGATCTAAGTTCAGCATGTACTAAGGGATAGGGACAGAAATTGAACTGTTGGCACATGGGTCAGCATCTACCTGATTAAGTCTACCAAATAGGGCAGAGAACCCGTGAGAAGGTGACAGAATTTTACAATAGAAAGTACACTAACTCAAGTATGAGAGGAAGGACTTAGGTTCAAATTCCACTTTTGGCACTTCCTATGTGAGTGACCTTGGGCAAATCATTTAACCTTCCTGGGCCTCAGTTTCCTCATCCATAATATGAGAGAGTTGGAGGAAGCTTCAGTTCTATGATCCTGTTTCCATGCTATATAGAAAGCCCTAAATTGCCAGGATTTAAAGTCAATTTTTATGTTTCACAGCTCTCTCCATAATGTACATCTGGGAAGTTGAGGATGTTATGAAAAATCTCATGGAAATTTAATGATTTCTGCTTCTTCAAAGAATTCATCTTACCTCTTCCTTTGCAAAAGCCATATTCTTTGCATAAGATACAAAGCTACTGACTTTGTATATCAGTCATTATAATTGTCATCTCTCCAGTATGCAAAAGATAATAAAAGACATATTAAATTCTATTTTAAGGAGAAACCATATTCATTCAGAAGCAACATATATCCACATTTCACTTGGGTAGATAACATCTTATTGAAAAGATCCTAAAACCCCCTTCTCTTCTCTGGTTTCTTTGACAGTCCAAGAAGCTAAGAAACCTTATTGGGCAAAATGAAGATCACAAAAAAGAAGACTTGGAGTGCAGGTGGATATTCAATTTGTCCTTTGCACGGAAAGAAAAAGAAAGGAGGAAAGGAAGGGAAGGAAGGAAGGAAGAAAGGAAGGAAGGAAGGAAGGAAGGAAGGAAGGAAGGAAGGAAGGAAGGAAGGAAGGAAGTGATGGAAGGGATGGAATGGAAGGGATGGAATGGAAGGGATGGAATGGAAGGAAGGAAGAAAGGAAGGAAGGGATGGAATGGAAGGAAGGAAGGAAGGAAGGAAGGAAGGAAGGAAGGAAGGAAGGAAGGAAGGAAAGGAATGGAAGGAAGGAAGGGATGGAAGGGATGGAAGGGAAGGAAGGAAGGAAAGGAAGGAAGGAGGGAGGGAGGAAGGGAAGAAGGAAGGAAGGAAGG
>NW_027185791.1:8933058-8935278 GCF_028583685.1 Petaurus breviceps papuanus | reverse complement strand
AGGGAGGGAATTTATCCCTGGAGATTGCCCGGGAACAGCAGAAAGACAAAGAAGCTCTGAGTAGCTGATATATTCCCTTGGGTACATTAGGCACAGGCTACAGAGCACAAAGCAGTGGATACCAAATGTGTTAACAGAATTTTAAATCATTACAATTTTTTTTAAAGAAATTCACATTTAAGAAAAAAAAATCAAGCTAAACATTACTACAGAGAAGAAAAGTTATCCCTAGAGAGAGTTCTTATCCAGATCTATAAATCATTCTGTCAATTAGTGCTTTAATTCTTCAGCATTTCTCAAGCTTCTTCATATCCTGCAGCACTCATAATTTATTAAACCATCCCATACTCCATGGCTCTGTCTGTTTTTTATGGATACGAAAGCTCTGTATGTGTCTGTGCCTGTGTGCACATCTGTGTGTGTGCACTAGCCCATGAATTGAAAACAACTCCTAAAGATGTGATGAACAGAAAAACCCCAATTCCTACATAAAAGAAGAAAGCAATAATCTTCAAATATCTACACTTAAGAAGCAGATAAATTAGTAATTATCTTCATTAAAGAAAGGATTCTTCATTTTACAAAAAAAGGTTTCCAGCAGCATTCTTCCAAATAAAGAGCTCCCCTGAAGCCTTTAAAAATATGCTTCAATTTACAGAAATACAAGCTACTCATAACTTTGCAGAAACACATCTGTTGCATAAAGTGAAGAACCCCTTTATTGTGTCAGGGTGACAATCACAGAAAATATGTTGGCAAGCAGGAGGCCAACAAAATCTGACTGCAATTTGCTGGAAATAGATCATTTGATTAAAGGAGGGTTCATGACTGAACCCAAGATACCCATCAACACCATTTGTTTGACTTTCTGAGCAAAATAGGCAAGGGTTTAAAAACAATAGAAATGTGTCTATCTAGGTTACCCCCAACAGAATATGCACATCAGGTCCTAAGCCTATAAAATTCATCTTTCTTTCCACCTTTCACGGTACCCTAAATGTACCCAGATGAAATGAAATTCATTTTTGCAAAATACCAGGTTTGTCTTTTAATAGAAATTCTGAACATCATTCTGAAGACAGACCACATTGTCCTTGGATTAGTTCACCCTGAGAATAGATTCTTTCACATATGCATGCTTGCTTTCTCTTTATGACACAGATTTCAATCAGTCAAATAGCATGTGTCAGTCACTGGGGATACAAAGATAAAAATCCAATAGTCCCTGCCCTCAGGGAGGTTATTCCCCCATCAGTGGAACCAATGTATTTATGTGTAAATTAATATAAAGTATATAGGATGCAATGCAAAGTAAGTGGGGGAAGGGGGAAAAGGAGTGTACAAATAGTAGCTGGGGAAATCAGGAAAGACTTTATGTGGAATCATAGCTTTAGAGATGGAAGCGTCCTTAAAGTACATCAAGTCCAACCCCTTCAGTTAAGTTGGGCGGCATAATGGATAGATCATCAGATCTGGAGTCAGAAAGACCAGGTTCAAATCCAACCTAAGATAACTTACTAGCTATGTGATGCTGGGCAAGTTACTTCACCTCTGCTGGATTCAGTTTCTTTATCTCTAAAATGGGGATAATAATAGTAACTACCTCCTAGGGTTGCTGTAAGGATCAGATTAGATAATATTTTTAAAGATTTAGCCCAGTGTCTGACATATAGTAAGAGCTATATAAATATTAGTTACTATTATTGTCCTAGGACACACAATTAGTAAGTATCTGAGATTTAAACCATGTCTTTTTTTATTGTGAGTCCAAGGCCCTACCCACTATACCTTGCTGCCTATTGGGCATTTGAGGTAAGTTTTGATTAAATGATTAAATGACTTTCCCAGGGTCACACAACTATTCCATCAGAGTTCCCTTATTAATATCCTTTCTTTGTCTCATTTCCAGTTTATTCCTATATAATGGTTCTTTGCCTTCTTTGTATAAACATACCCAGGTGTCTTCTATCCATTATGGTGATCTTTCAGGGTTGAAGATTGTCTAGAAAAAAGGCGTACCAACTCAGGACAAAAAAATTGACCAGGTTAAATAAAGGTTCTGTGCTAATCAAAATTAGGATTGGGTCCTGTGAATGAGTGCTGAGCCTAGGAAAGACAGAGCAACCAAGTCACAAGTAGATAGAGAGATAGAGAGATAGATGATAGATAGATAGATAGATAGATAGATAGATAGATAGATAGATAGATAGATAGATAGAT
>NW_027185791.1:8900600-8933048 GCF_028583685.1 Petaurus breviceps papuanus | reverse complement strand
GATAGATAGATAGATAGATAGATAGATAGATAGATAGATAGATAGATGATAGATAGATAGATAAAACTACAAATTACTAATGATAACATGAAAGAATTTTGCAAATCACTAATAGGAGAAATGCAAATCAAAGCAACCCTAAGTTTTCACCTCATATCTATCAAATTGGCAAAGGTGACAAAAAAACGGAATAGTCAGCTAAAAAGTAAATAAAAGGAGTTGTGGAAAGAGGCAGACTAATTCGTTGTTGATGAAGCTATGAATTAGTACAACCATTCTTGAAATAGTTTTGACTTATGCAAATAAAGAGTATAAAATGTCTATACCTTTTCACCCAGAGATTCCATTGTTAGATGCATACTCCAAGGAGGTCATTGATAAAAAGAAAAAAGAAAGAATGAGAGAAGAAAAGAGAAAGGAAGGAAGGAAGGAAAGCCCCATATGCATCAAAATACTCATAGAAGCACTTTTTATGGTAGCAAAGAACTGAAAATAAAGTTGATGACAATCAATTGGGGAATAGTTACACAAGTTGTAGTAGACTAGTATAATGGAGTATTAGTATACTCTCAGTAATGACAGGCAATTAGGTGGTATGGTGAATAGATGCTGGATTTGGAGTCAAGAAGACATGTCTCTGAGATCAAATCTGGCCTCAGACACTTATTATCTGTGTGACCCTGGGCAAGTCGCTTAATCCTATTTGCCTCAGTTCCTCATGTGTAAAATGAGCTGGAAATGGAAATGGTAAACCTCTCTCTTTCATTACCAAGAAAACCCCATATTGGGTCATGACACAAGTTGAACATGACTGAAATGACTGAACAACAACAGTAAGCAATAATGATATGATGAATACAGAGAAGCATGGGAAGACTTACTTGAATTGATGCAAAGTGAAATAAGCAGAGCCAAGAAAACAATATATATCACGATTACAACAATATAAATGGAAAGAATAACAACAAATACTAAAAATTAAATGTTACAAAATTATAAAGAACTGTCTTGGTGCCAAAGAAGAAATATAAGAAGGTAGCCTTCCTCACTGCACTGCAGAGGTAGGTGCCCCATCTGCTTTATCCATCAGTCCTTGGAAAGTAGCAGGTGTCCTCAAGCTGCCTTAGGTAATGCCCTCAAACTACTAAAATCAAGCTAAGAAAATGAAAGCTGTCTTACTTGTCTTCTTCTGCCTTAGGAATCTGGAAATAGCAACCACATATCTATTACTAAGAACCACCAGCTACCAGGATATCTTGAACTAATCTAATGACAAATAATGCTGTTTTGTTTCTTTGGTTCAAATCTGTAGTCTATACATATGCACTTTTTTTTCATTACCATCACTGTAGGTGATATTGGCTTTTGAACCCTGTGATGATGACACTAACTAGTTAATTTTTGAGATAATCTCAGTGATCTATGGAGTGATCTTTCTAGATTGCTCTTAGAAGTGTTTCCTTTGACCGCCAAAGGGGCCCATGACACAAGAGAAGGTTAAGAACCCCATGTTCTAGAGGCCATATAAGTATTTTCTTCAAAGTTTCTTATATAATGCCTGGAACATAATGATCATTTTGCTGAACTCTCTAGGATAATAGGACAGTTCAATCTTTAGTCTTCACCATCACATCACATCTGGAGTCTTAAGAATTCAGGTAGAAAAGTCTCATTAGGAAATACTGATGAGATCATGCAAATCACTTTCAGAAAATGGAACTAACTCCTTCCCTGATTCATCTCCTTTTCTCAAAATTGGCCCTGTGGCTCTCTGCTTGTGCCCCGTTATTGTGCATGTGATCTCCTTATGAGAATCTTCTACACAGTTGTAACAGAAGGATGTTCTACCTTTCTGGTCTTCTCCTAGTGACAGTGTTAACATGCTGGGCTGGTTTGGTATCCACTCTTTTGTCTTACTACATTTTTAGGTATAATACATTTTCCTTTGGGTTTGCTTCTCACTTTTCTTCCAGTTTCTTCAAATGACTCTACTACACTTGTACAACTTTCTTCAGCTTAGTTTCCTTGGCCCATGAATGGGTTTCCTGAGGTTGATGGGTTGCATATCTATGAGAATGAATCTTTTGTCAAGACTTTTGCATTAACTTATATGCTTTCATATGTTGTTGTTTTGTGATTTCTCCCACGCCTAATGTCACTGCTTTCCTACATTATCATTTAGAGGTACCATCAAATCAATGCAGATTGTTAGTCCTAGGGCTACTTGATTCCATGGGTTCACATCCTTTTTTTTTTTTTTATCGGAATAACCATTCACTTCTGTGATGGGTGTCTGTCTCACCCATGCCAACAAGATTCAGAGGTAGTGGCAGGTCTGCTTCTTACCCCAAGAGATGATGGCAGCAGCCAGTGGCAGCAACCTACAATTCCCCAGAGTCTTTGGCAGGTTGAGCCCATGTAACATTCTCATCTTCAAGCTTCAAGTTCTTGAATATGGCTTGCTCCCTATTTTCTTTCCACCATATGTTTGTTTTTTTAGCTTTAATGTCAGCACATCCACCAAATCTGTCAGTCCTGGCCAAGAGTAACTTCATCAGGATTCAAGGAGTTGAGTCCTGGGGGTGGGGAGTAGATTTCCATCTGACCAGCAGGACATGCATTTACAGTTTCCTCTCTCCTTGGCACCTGGAAAGTGTGCTACAAAAGGATGACCAAAATCTGGCACCAGAGGAGCAGTACTGAGGAGGAACTTAATAATAGGCCCTGGAGTATGTCAAGGAAGAGCTCATCAAAGCCCTTTGAAGCTTGCCAGGGCTGAGGAAGAGATACCTGCAGTGTGGCTTTTTAGTAGTCACATTCAGTTCATACTCTATAAACACAAAGAGCTCTGGGACACGATACTGGCCTCCTGTTGTGACTATTTATGTTTCAATGTGTGTTTGGGGAATGAAGTATATCTACAGTACTTAATTTCAAAAGTTTGGAGAAAAATGCACCTCTTGTCATTGTGTGCACTCTAGTCCACTGGTCACGCTCTTCCAACCATCCATCGAAAGTCTTGAGTGCTGTACTGACAGCCTTTCAAGTCTGTGGGATTCACAGCATGAAAGTAAGACCAAAGGACAGATGCGACTATTCACATAGACTTCTGCACTGTGGACACATTTGTATCTAACTAGCATGTGATCAATCCTGCTATTTTTCTTCCAATCTGCTGACAAGCCCTGTGAGAATTTTTTTTCCCCCAAATTTAGAAATTTACAAATTCTAAATTTACAATAACTCAGTTATTACTTATGTCTTTTTTCTTTCTTTATTAAATCGTAATGCCTTTTATTTTTGCACCACCTACACTTCCCATTGCATCCTTCCTTTCCCCTCTCAGAGAGGCATCTCTTAAAATAAACAATTTCTAAAGGAAAGATGAAAAAACAATTTATCAAAACTAACCCAACATATTGAAAAAGTCTGACATTTGTATGTGGTATTCCACTCCCCTAAATTGGAACTTTATTTTCATGAAGAAACAAGGCAGGGGGGGATATTTTCATATCTCTTCTTTGAGCACAAGTTTGGTCTTCATAATTTTGCAACATTCAGTTTACATTTTTTGTTATAGCTATCATTTCAATATACATGGTGGTAGTTATTGTATATATTTTTTTTAGTTCTACTTCTCTTCGAATCAATTCATATGTCTTTCCATGAGTCTCTGTATTCATCATATTAATTTCTTATACCACGATAACATTCTGTTATATCATGGATCACAGTTGTTTTAGCCATTCCTCAATCAATGGGCATATTATTTGTTTCCAGATTAGGTCTACTAAAATGTGCCACTATAAATATTTGGGTGCATATGGGACCTTTCTTTTGTTGTAGTATATGACATCATTGGAGTATATGCCCAGTAGTGGAATCTCTGGGTCAGAGGGTATAGACAATTTAGTAATTTTTTTCAATTAATTCCATATTTCTTTCAAGAATTATTGTACTAATTCATATTCCTACCAGAAATGCCTCACTTAAATTTCAGTTGAAAGCAGAGACTTTTTAACCAGCCTCTCAGCACCACAGCCTAATAACACATAAGACAACAAAGTTATAGTGCTGATGTCATGAAGTCACTCCACCAGGAAAACATGGTATAATGGAATATGTTGAAATCTCAAGTTTTATCTTAGTTACCATACACCACTCTAATCATGTCACCACCCTACTTAAAAACCTTCAGTGGCTCCCTATTGACTATCAAATAAAGCATACACTCATGGATTGGAACTGAGGTTCTTCACAATCCAGCTCTAATCTACCTTTCCAGTTTTATCTCAAACCATTCATTTTCATACACTACTTTTCCGACAAATTGTTCATTTTCAATCTTATCCTGTCTTTATGGCTCTGCTCCATATTCTTGGAATGGACTCCTCCTCACCTTCATTTTTCCCTCCCCTTCTTATAAGATCAATCAATCAATCAATCAACAAATATGTATTAATTGTCTGCTATTATTAGTCAGGCATTAAGCTAAGTGTTTCATTTACAAAGACAAAGAATAAATTAGCCTCTGCCCTCAAGAAGCTTATATTCTTTTGCGGGGGAGACAATATGCATATACATATATATGAAGTAGATAGATAGATAGACAGACAGACAGATAGACATAGACAGATAGATAGACAGACAGACAATATATACAAAAAATACAAAAGCCAGCTTAGATGCCACTTCATCTATGAACCCTTCAGTGATCCTCCTAGATGGAAGAAAGCAGTGATCTCTTCATTGTTCAGTCTGGTGGCCTTTTCTCATTCCCCATCCTTGACCTCTTTGGAGCATTTGACACTGTTGAACATCATTTTCTCCTGGATGCTTTCTTCTCTCCTGGTTTTCATGACATTGCTCTCTCTTGGTTCTCCTTTTACCTATTTTTCTTTAAGTCCCAATTAAAATCCCATCTTCTCCACAAAGCCTTTCCCAAACCCCTGCTTTCTTTTCTTGATTATGTCCTATTTTTCATGTATGTAGCTTGTTTTTACACATTTGTGTACCATTAGATTGTAAGCTCTTTGAAAGCAGAGACTGGTGTCTTTTGCCTCTTTTCCTGTCCTCAGCACTTAGCAAAATGCAGATGCTTAATAAATATTTATTGACTGACTGAGAGGTCCTTCTCAGTTTCTTTTGTTCAGTAATCATCTATATAATGTCCACCAAAGTTTTGTCTTGGATCCTTACCTCTCTTGCCTTTATATTATGACCTGGTAGCTTCAGCAGATCCCATGGATTCAATGATCATCTCTACTCAAATAATTCTTATATCTCTATTTCTAGCCTTAGTTCCTTTCCTGATTTCCAGTATAGCATCACAAACTGCCTGTTGGACTTCTCCATTTGAATTTCCTTTAGGTATCCTAGACTCAGCATGACCAAAAGACAACTCAATATCCCCTCTTAAACCCACCCTTCCTCTATACTTCTTATTACTGTAGGGGGCAACACTATTCTTCTAGTCACCTAAATTCACAACCCAAACGCCATCCTCAATTTCTCACTCACTCAGCCCATGTATCCAATCAGTTGGCAAATTTATTTGTTTCTATCTCCACAGCATCGTGTATGTAAGAGTGTGTGTATAGCTACAGATGCTATAGGCAGATATAGATAGATGAAATAGATGATAGAGTTAGAGATGGTTTGGAGATATATATATATATACCCATCCCTCTACTCACACAGTAACCATATTATGTCAGGGACTTATCACCTCAGTCCTAGGCTACTGCAAGAGCCAACTGTTTCCTTTCCTATATTGTCTTTCCCTATTCCAATCAATTCCTCATGAAGGCCAAAGCAATTTTCTTAAAACTCAGTTCTGACCATCTCACTCACCCCACGGACTCCAATACTTTCAATAAACTTCCATTGCTATTACCTATATAGTCAATTATAAACTCCTCTAACCAACATTTCCTCTTTCTTCCCTATGCATTTTATAGTCTAGCTAAACTGGCCTACTCCCTTTTCCTTGTATAGGATGCCTTATCTCCCCTCTCCATGCCTTTTCATTGATTGTCCTCCATGCCTAGAATTCTTTCCCTCCTCACTTGGTCTTAGAAGTCCTTTCCTCAAGAGTCACTTCAGCCCCTTTTTCTGTATAAGCCCTTAAGCTCTAATGTTACCTTTTTATCTGTTCTAGATATTTTATTATATACACAATGTTTCAGAGTGTAAGCTCCTTTCACACTTTTTTTATATCCATCACAGCATAAAGCCTAGCACATAGTAATTAATGTTTAATAAATGCTTATTTATTTATTCTCCCTGAATCTCTCCCACTATGCTGTCCTCCTATACATTTATCATATCTTATCTCAATATTTATAATTCAAATGTCTAGTTATGGAAAACATGCTGGGTTCTAATTAAGGGATTCTCAATGATGAATTCCGTCATATGACCATGTATTGCACCGACCCAAAGAATTTCTTACTCTCTGTCACTTTAGGAACCTCTGAATTTGGCTCACTTTTATGATGGTAAAGTTACCTGACTTTCTAGAAACCAAGAAATATTTTACACATAAATAAAATACATCTAAAAATGTAACTGAGGTTTTGACCTAATCCTAGTGCAAAGGAATATGTTAATGATATTACTAGAAAAGTTACTATAACATACGTGAATCTAGAATTTCTCTTGTAAGGACCATCTCCTCTGAGACCTCGTCCACTTTAGCTCTGCTTTCCCCTTGGGACACTGTCTTGATCACTCTGCTCAAGAATGCCCAGTCTGTGTCCCTCAATCCCTCATCTGCAAAGTCCAGTCAAGTCCCTATCAGGAGAATTCTGCCTCAGCTCAGAAAGCATCAAGAATAGATCAAATTAACCAGCATTTCCACAACTGCCACTGCCCCCACTAGTTATTCCTCACAAATGTCTCTCACAGTTCCCATTTGTATAGCTCACCTTCCTCCCCCCAACACCTTTCCTCTCCTCCAATCAGCATTGGTTCTTTGTATGGTCTCCCATGTGTTTTCAACCCACAGCGTTTTGGAAAACGTCTTTCCTCCTTTGCAGATAATGCATGTATCCTCTTGCCTCAAGGGGCAAAAGGAAGTGAGAGTAATGAAAACTTAAGCACCTGCCAGCTGAAATGTTTGTTCCCTTATTGGACTCATTGTTTTAGATGAAGGGCCTTGTGTCTCCTTTCATTTTTGTATCCCCCAAACTGGTCTATACTATACCACTCTATCTTGCATATAGGGGGGACTTAAAATATCCTAGAGGTGAGACAACTATCCCAGTTTGTCTGGTCAAAACCCTTCATTTTGTAGGTGAAGAAAGAGGGCTAGACAATTTGGTCACTCAGCTAACTAGTGACATGGCAATGTCTGGAACCTGTATTTATTGACTTATAGTAAATTTATAGACATATATTCACTCCACTATACCATGCTGCCTTCACTACTCTCAAACAGGAATTTTAAAAAAGAGTAAATGCTCAAAGGCAAAATGGAACATAATTAAGCTAGAAAACTTAAATTCAAGTCATTGAAACTAATTTCAAATGCTAGCTCTGCTACTACCTCTGGGATCCTAAGTAGGTCACAACCTCTCTGGGGCCACAAGAGCTTATATTTCTATAGGAGTTTAGTGCTGAAAGGGACTTTCGAGGTCATTTTACAGATGGGTAAACTAAGTCTCAAAGACATTAACTAGCTTACCTGGGATGACACGTAAGTGACAATGACAAGACCCAGGACCTCTGACCCCAAATCCAGTGCTCTTTCCCCTACATTGAGTCTCAGGTCCCTAATCTAAAAAATAAGGTGGTTAGCCTCAGTGATCTCTAAGGTCCCTTCCAGCTTAAATCCTTCAGTTCTATGACAAGAAAACAGGTTTGATGATAACCTATGCTTAAGATCTTTTTTCTTTTAAAAACATCACACTCCCAAATACATTTTATCTCACTTTATTTGAGCTTTTTTGGTTGTTGTTGGAAAAGGGAAGCAGATGCTGTGAGAGCAGGAAGGTTAGCAAAGCAAACTAACACTTTTTCTTTGTTTAGCTTGGAAGCAAAATACTTTCCCTAGGGAAATTGAGCCAACTGCTGAGACATAAGTAAGCCTGAATGTGTTTTTTTAAATAAAGTTTTATTGATATCTTTTGTTTACATCTATAAAATTTCTCCCAATATCCCTTCCTTACCCCTCCCACAGGGCTATCCAATATAACAAATAATATTTTTTTTAAGAAAAAAGAAAAAGAGAAAGAAGAGGGGAAATATCAGCAAAACCAATCCACATCAAAAAAAGAATCTGAAAATATGTGCAATCTTCCACACTTGTGTACACCCCACCTCTGCAAAAGTGAGTGGGGGTGTTTCCTCATATCTTTCCCTTGGGGCATTCTTGTTCCTTGCAATTTTGCAACATTCACTTCTTATTGTTTTGTGGTGGCTGTTTTTCACATGACTGTATGTGTATGTTGTTTAGCTGACTCTGCTTGCTTCACCCTGTACAAGTTCACATCTTTCCAGTGAATGTGGTTTGGATGCCAAGAGTCATCTCAAGTCATCAAAATCCCATACACTCAAGGTCTTGACTCAATTTTAGGAGAATTAGAGCATTACAACAGTACATTTTAGTCAAAGTCTGTGCATGAGAATGTTAGCAGTTAAAAAGATTAGTAGAAAAGACAGCAAATTACACAGGAACATTTATTTCTTTAAAAAAATCTGGAATGTTCCATCTTTAAATATGGAACTTGATTACTGTTTGCAGATATTTTTTTGATAGCTTTCTTTTTCATAAATTAAGTGTGAAGAATTCATGGCATGTGAGTCTCAGGAAACACCTACCTTACATACCAGACCATGACTAAGGGCATACTGATAACAGGAGTGGGCACAATCAAATTACAAATTTAACAAGAGGTAAATAAAGCATTGCTAAAGGTTGACTCCAACAACACAAAGTTATTCAACTTCAGCAGGTATTTGCCGAGTATCTCCCCAAGTGCTATGCATTACAAGGAACACAGATGAGCAAAACATTCTCCTTGAAGCCAAGGACTTTGGTTCTAGTAGTATGATAGACAACAAACATCACATACGGATCTAGTGGGACTTATTTATAGTGTATTTTCAAAAGAAAGTTTGTTGTGGTATCTTTGGAGTGTGTGTGTGTGTGTGTGTGTGTGTGTGTGCAGAGAATTTTTGAAATTTAAAAACATACACAAAATTTTTGAGTGCCTCTGGATTAGCCTTTCCTAGAGAATAAATAGGCAGTCACTTTTCTCAAACTTTTCTAATATAGCTGGGAAAGGAACGCCTACTCCTGAAAATTCTGTCCACTTGTTGGAGCTCTAGCGTTTTCTCTAGCATATTCTATAACAGCAGTCCAGTCTTGGTATTGTAGCATCTCCCAGGTAATCTTTAAGGATAAGATGAAAAACCTTTGAATCGTTCCGCTTTCTAGAATGCATCAATGCATATCTTCTCTTTTCTTCAACATTCCAATGCTACACCTGGCATGTTTGGATGTTTCTAAAGTTCTCAATGAAAGTTAAATATTAACAGGATTTTTCACAGGTTTCCGAACCCAATCTTTGGGTTAATTAAGCCTTCCATATTTATCCTAACTTTGAGGATCATAGATCTAGAATTGGAAGGAAATCTAGAGACTTTCTAATCTAAACCTTTCCTTTTATTAGATAAGGGAAACTGAGATCCAAAGAGGTAAGTGACTTTCTCAAAGACACACAGGTAGCAAGTAACAAAAGCAGGAATCACACTCAGTGTCCTCTTCATTGTACCATGCTGCCTCCAATCTTTCGGTTCAAGTCTACTGGACCTATAGCATTTTGGGAAGTGGATACAATCTTAAGAGATTTGAGATCTTCATTTTACAAATGACTACCATGCCATTCTCACTTAACCCAAAACATTAGCACTTCTAATTAACTTCTCTTTGCTTTTCCCCTTACTTTTTTTGGATCATCCTCTATATCACATCCATTCACTGCAGGGATACCTGAAACTTCTGTCCTGGGCCCTCTTCACCTTCCTTTCTATGCTCTATCACTTCATGACCTCATCATCTCCCATGGGTTCTAATATCATCTCAATGCACAATTCCCAAAACTATATTTTCTATCTCTAATGTCCCCCCCTCAATCTTCAGTAAAGTATCCCTATCCTTTGGACATTTCCAAATGAATATCCTTTATACATCTTATGTCCAATGTGACCAAACCACATTTCATTATCTTTTCCCCAAATCTCCATCTTCTTCCAAATTTCCCTCTTGCTACCAAGGTCACCACCATCCTTTCAGGCACTGAAGTTTGCAACACAATACCATTCTCAACTCCTTATCTCATTCATTCCAATATTCAATCAGTTACTAAGTCTTACTTGTATCTCTATAACCTCTTTCATATAAATTCCTTTCTCTCTACTCACACAGCCACTATTCTCACTCAGACCTTCATTACTTCTTGCCTAGATTACTGCTAAGGCTTCTCATTGGTCTCCCTGCCTTGAACTCTTCCCATGCCAATCCATTCTCCACATAGCTACTAAATTGATTTTCCCAAAGTGCAAGTCTGACCATAGCAATAATTTACTCACTAAATTACAATGGTTGCCTATTGTAGTACTTACAAAGTAAAATAATTAAATATATCGATATACAATACATCTTATACATTTTTTTACAACTTTAAAAAATCTTTAATGTACAATGTCCTCATTTTTCCTTTAATAATTTGTCATATTTCACATTAAGTTCACAGTGTTATGATATGTATTCCTTAATTCATCATGAAACGATATTTTTGTTACATTTGTTATTAAGTATGCCTTTGGAAATAGTTCATTTTTTCAAGTCTAGTCTTAATTGTAACCCATAGGAGTTTAATGAGGTTAAAATTGGTCAAGTACTAGTTCATTGAAGCATGTCTATCTCCATTTTTCTGATAAATTCATGAGAGGCATGGCACAAGTCCATATTTCAGTATTACATCTCCATTTGGGAATTTACCAATTCTACTTCTTAATAAATCAATATATCAACATTCATCATTCTCTCAAGGGGGACAAGATTTCCAGTCCCACTAAGAATGAAAATCCTTAAATCACTTTGTAGGCTGGGTGCTTTGTAGTCTAATCAAGATGCCCAGATTTTACAGGCTCACCTGGACTTCTGACAAAGAATTTGATAAAGCCTTGAAAGAAAAAGTGAGTTTAATCAGTAAAACAACTTTTCCTAATCTTTAGTAGTCTTTTTGTTTTTTAGGCAATAGGGGTTAAGTAACTTGCTCAAGGTTACACGGCCAGTTATTTCTAGGTGGGTGCTAAGTATCTGAGCCCAGATTTGATCCCCAGGTCATCCCAACACTGGAGCCGGTGCTCTTACTCGCTGAGCCACCTGGCCACCCCTAAGAAATTGGGGTTAAGTAACTTGCTCAAAGTTACATGGCCAGGTGTTTCTGAGTGGGTAATAAGTGTCTGAGCCCGGATTCAATCCCCAGGTCATCCCAACATTGGAGCTGGTGCTGTTACTCGCTGTGCTACCTGGCTGCCCCTAATCTTTAGTAGTCTTGTCTTTGTATTGTTTTGCCCATGAAAACATTTTTTTTTCTTCATAGAAATGGTAACTATTTATTTTTACTAATCTTCTCCATGGTTTTCCTTATTTAAGAAGCCTGTGCCTTTTGAAGAGAATTGATAATAGCCCCTCAAAATAAAAGTTCCCTCTTTGTTTGACATTGAAGAATTAGACTGTATTTTAGAATCTTTTTATTTCAGTTTTGAGTGATGTTTTTCATTTTCCACTACATGTTCCTTTTAACTTTAACAGAACTCTTCCTATTTCATTGTGGTTTTAAATATTCTTGAAATGTCTGACAACTTCACACCAACAGCCACTGCAATATCTTGCATAGTCATTGAAGTGTGCTCCTTAAGCACATGATGAAAAAAGTACAACTTTTGCATAATTCCTTAGACTATTGTAAACTTTTTAAAAACAGTTTTAAAAACAAATCAAAAGAGAGCAAAGAAATATTTGTGTATCCCGTAAAATCCAACACAACTTATTTAAGGTGCATAAACTAGTTCAATCTGGCTTCATCTTAGGGATGTTATGAGATTCAAATGAGAAAATAGGTGTAAAGCCAAGAGTTATATAAATGTCAGTTATTATCATTATTATTAACTAGCCTCCAATCTGGTGGTGACTTCCTTCCCTGAGTCCTTTTCTGTACTCCTGTGGAGCTCAAGCAATGTTTATACAGCAACACAGAGGTGTGCTGGCAAATGTTTTACAAGTGACTTCTCTGGGGGTCAGGTGGGGAGAATGTATGCACACACAATTTAAAGTCTGATGTGCATTACTAACACTTTATTAATTATAGGCAACAAAATGATATATCAAGCCTGATTTGAAGGACTGAGTTAAATGCACACTGAAAAAATAGCAATCGGCTCTCACAAGCCAATTAGAGCTCCACTGCATCTATGTTTTATCTGGCAAAAACAAGACATTCTGAACCAGTCTAGTATCTTTATAATTACAAATGTGCGACTGCTGCTGTCACAAAATGAAACTTTATAAAAATTACTATTTGGTCCAAGAAATCCACACACAACTATCTCTAAGATCAATATAAACTTCCATTTGGCAATGAAAGTTTTTCCTAATTGACTTCCTCCTATATTTCTGGTCTTCTTTCAAAGTTCTCCCACCTGTAGGCTTGCTGACCTACTTAATAATTGCTAATAATAGCAAGTATTTAGATAGCACTTTAACCTTCATAAACCGTTTTGCATTTGATCCTCACAACTCTGTGAGGTAGGTACCATTACTAGACACATTTTGTGGATGAGGAAACAGAGGCTGAAAAAGGTTAGTGACTTGTCCAGAATCACGCAGGGTAAATTTCTTCATGCATGGTGTTGCTTCTCCCCTATCCATGCCTTCGCATTGACTGTCTCTCATTCCTTGAATGTTCTCCTTCTTAGAATCCCTGACTTCTTCTAAGACTTAGTTCAACTGAGTCAACCCCCTGACTAAGCTCACTAAGCTCAAACCCAAGTTCTACACAAACCATTTCCAGGTCCTCCCAGCTGTTTGTACATTCTTCTCTAAGGTTAACTTGTATCCTACATTATCTATATCTATATGGACTTTATCTGTGTGCGTGTCTGTGTGTGTATGTGTGTGTATATGCATGTATGTGTGTAGATATACACACTCTCCCCCATGAAAATGTAAATTCCAGAGAGTATTTTCATTTTTTCCTTTGTAGCCCAAGCCCAGTACCCAACAAATTATAAGTGCTTAATAAATGCTCATTAATTTCTTGATTAAAGATCCATTTACATTATAATTACTCCTGTCAGAGTCAGATGAAGCTATCCTGAATCCCTATTTGCTTCAATGCTTCTTGCTGAAGCATTAGAGTGGGGTGAATCAGAGATGTTAACCAACACCAAAAAGCAAATAAAACCCCCTACATTCTCCTGTATACATGTGTGTATATTCATCTGTATGTGTATCAATGTCTCTGCCTCTTGTCAAGAAACTACTCTATTTATCAGTGTAAAATGTTTGGAATTAGATGTCTATTACTCAATTTTTTTTTTTACTTTTGGCTACATTTTCTGTGGTACCTAAGGGTTCTGTTTTGGACAAGCGCAGGACCATATAATTTTTACAAGTGGACATTGTCTTCAAATACACTAGCTTACACTTTATTGTTCAGTACATTTTCACTCAAAGAGTTACTCTCTACAGGCTTAAGCAACTCAACCAAAAGACATGTCAATTCTGTACTCTTAGGCTATTTTCTATAAAATCAGCAGCTATAACAGCTGTTCCCAAAAGCCATGGGCACTTTATTAACACAGCAAGGCTTCAACTCAATTCAGGATATGTAACTAGGAAGATAACAGAATCAGCCAGTGCTCAGAATGACAACTCAATCCTCAAATTAACAAACAATATGTCATGTTTACTTATAAATACATGTATTCAAATTAATAAAGAATATCTCGATTATATACACATACCTGTGTATATACATATAATATGTTGCTTATTAATTTTAGGGTTAGGATATTATTCTGATGACTGGCTTATTCTGAAATATATGGATATAGATATGCAAATGTGTGCATACCTACACAACCACACCCTCTCATTAAGAAGCATGTAACATATGGACACATAAAGCATATATATTTATATATGCGTGGATATGATATTTTGCTTATTAATTGGAGTGTTTAGTTGTCACAATGCATATGCATATATAATATATGTATATTATTGCATATAAAATATATAAGTGCAAAGTCCAATTTTCTAGCTGGGTTTTGGGCATGTTTCATTCTCCTAAATGGTAGAGAAAATTTTGATACAATGATATGTTACTGTAAGGGTAGATTTTATGCTAGAACGTTGGAGAGACATTCTTTATATTGTCTTGGAGAGGATATGTATGTACTAGACTTTCTTAGGGAATGATTCCAGACACATGAAAAGAGGGATAGACTTTGGAAGCAGTAGAGATATACAGGAATGTCTTCAACTTGTTGCAGATTTCCAGTTTGACTCCCTACAGATTTGGGGGAATCTGTCTGTCTCTGTGTGTGTGTGTGTGTGTGAGCATAGATATCTTTGCTCCCAGTGAGATATCTCATTTATTCTGTGTCTTTCACAGTTAATTCTAATCTGTATAATTGCTCTGACTGCGATTTGCTACTCACTTAGACAAATGAGTTCACTTGCTATTTAAGATAAGTCTTTTGTGTAACTAACATTTGTTGAGGAGTCAAACTAGAAAGTATAAGCTGAGGGTTCACCATGACTCCCTTTAAGAGCAACCAGGAAAGAAATAGAGGGGGGTGCTATCATAGCCATTGTTTAGCAATATATAGGGAGGGGGTCAATAAATAGAATTGTAGGCTTGTATCCCTACCACCCTATTAAATAAATTCCAGTGGCTTCCTATTGCTTTCCATCCTCTGTTCCAACTATTGACCTCCCTAGTTTTCTTTTAGTCTCAACTGAAATCTTATCTTCTACAGAAAGCCTTTCCCAACCTCTCTTAATTTAGGGCCTTCCCTCTGCTAATTATTTCCTCCTTATCCTGTATATAGCATGCTTTGCATGTAGATTTCTTTATATGTTGTCTCTTTCATTAAACTATAAAATCCTTGAGGGCAGCGACTATCTTTTGACTCTTTTTGTATCCCCAGTACTTAGAAGAGTGTCTGACACAGAGTAGGTGCTTAATGTTTATTGATTGATTGATTGAAGGAATGAACATCCAACCTCATGACCCTTCTCTTGCTCCCCTCAAGGTAGGGATCGCAGTTTTCCTTGGAGTGAGGTAGGAAAGACTTCAGAAATATCTCTCCATACCTCTCTGAAAGTGGCATTTAGACATACATATTTTACACTGGCAGCAAACTCATGGACAACATACATCTCACACAAATATGAAGTAATTAAAATTGTAGCAGGAAAATAAGGTGAATACCACACAATGCAGGCCTTCTCAAATAATAGTGTTGTACCTAACCAACCTCTGCATTACAATAACTGCCCCTTGCCCTGTGAACCAACCACAGCAGCCTCAATTTCAAACTTTGGCTGGGGTAGCTTCTATGAATATCCTTTTTTTTTTTTGCTTTTTGGAGGGCAATTGGGGTTAAGTGACTTGCCCAAGGTCACATGGCTAGTTTTGTGTGTGTATGTGTTTGTGTGTGTGAAGTGTCTCAGGCCGCATTTGAACTCAGGTCCTCCTGACTCCAGGTCCAGTGCTCTATTCACTGCACCACCTAGCCACCCCTGAATGTCCTTTGAACAGAAATACAATCTGAACTCCCATGCCCAGTCCCTAAATGAAGGGTTCAGTCAGGTTCTAGAGATACAAAGATTTTTTTAATGACATTTTCCACAGAGGGGATGGTACTTACACTGGGCCTTGAAGGAAGAAATCTTGGGCAAATCATTTTACCTATCACTATTTCTTCACCTGTAATAGGAGGGCATTGAAATACATGATCTCTGGGGTATCTTCTAGCATTAAATGCCTATAAACCTAAGATAATGCAGGATGGAGTCAGAAGGAGATTTGAGGTACAAAGCTTCATACTACCAACCCTCACACACACCTGAAATCCTACCTTAATCTATACTTTCTACCCCACAGTGAGTAGAGCAAGGAGGCAATAGAAGCGTGTCCAAGCCACTAAGAACCTCTTTTGACAAGCTGTCAAAACAACTTAAATGGAATGAGCCACTACAAGAAGCCTAAAGATGAGACTCCTAATTCCAGCCCTGCTTTTGTAGGCTTTTTGACCTTGGATCTTCCCAAAAAAGATCAAAGCCGAGGGGTATGGGTATCACATCCCAAAAAATAGCTCTTCTCAAGAAGCAAGTAGAAGTACATCATCCATTAGCCCATGGTAATGTTAGGTTGATTAAACTAACCTCAAGGCAGTGCCTGATGTTGTATGTGATGGGATGTGCTTGGCTCTGGTTCTGCCTTACCCATACTCCCACTTACTATGTGCCAGGTAATATGCTAAGTTCCTCAAAAATATTTTATTTGATCTTTACAACAACTTTGGGAGTATGTACTAATATTTTCCCCTTCTTAACAGTTGAGAAAACTGGGGTAAAGGGAGGTTGTGACTTGCCCAAGGTCACATAGCTTATTAAGTATCTGAGGTCAGATTTGAACTCAGATCTTCCTGGTCCATCCTTTTCTCCCTCCATTACACCATCCATTGCATTACAGAGCTGCCTTAGACCAGAAGGAATTCTTTTTTAATAGTATTTTATTTTTTCCTAATTAAATGTAAAGATAATTTTTAGTATTCATTTTTACAAGATTTTGAGTTCCAAAGTTTTCTTTCTCCCTCCCTCCCCTCTTCCTAAACTGGTAGGCAATTTGATATAGTCAATGTATGTGCTATCATGTAAAACATATTTCCATATTAGTCACAGTTGTGAAAGAGGGAACAGATCAAAAGGAAAACAAAAAAGAATAAAGTGGAAAAAGTATGCTTTGGTTTGCATTCAGAGTCCATCAGTTCTTTATCCAGATGTGGAGAGCATTTTCCTTCATGAGTCCTTTGTACTTGTTTTAGATCAATGTGCTGCTAAAAATAGCTAAGTCATTCACAGCTGATCATCACACAATGCTGCTGATATGGTGTACAATGGTTCTGCTTATTTCACTTCGCATTAGTTTGCATGTCTTTCCAGGTTTTTCTGAAATACACCTGTTCATCATTTCTTATTGTGCAATAGTATTCCGTTAGATACATATGCTTCAGCTTGTTCAGCCATTCCCCAATTGATGGGCATCCCCTCAGTTTCCAATATTTTGCCACCAGGAAAAGGACAGCTATAGATATTTTTGTACATGTAGGTCTTTTTTGATTTTCATAATCTCTTTGGAAAACAGACCTAGTAGTGGTATTTATTGGATCAAAGGGTGTGCCCAGTTTGGTTGCCCTTTGGGCGTAATTCCCAATTGCTCTCCAGAATGGTTGGATCAGTTCACAACTCCACCCGCAGTGTATCAATGACCCAATTTTCCCGTGGGTGTTTTGACATTGTTGCCCTCTTCTGAGTTTGTGTCTTGATCTTCCCTCTCACCAGATTCTTTTTGTTGTTGTTGTTTTTTGCTCATCTTTTTCCTTTCTTTTAAATTTGAGCTCTGCTCCCAGGGTGGAAGGGGCACCGTCTCCAGTTTTTTGTGCCAGGGGCAGAAGGCCCTGAATATTTACCTGGTGCTGCGCTGATGTGGTCATGAGGACCACAGCAGACTCTCATGCCTGGGGCTGTGCTGAGGGGATGAGGTGGGTGTGGCTGGTGCTACTGGAGACCACAGAGGTGTGGCAACTTACCTGGTGCTGAGCTGGGCTCCTACTGCTGATGGCTGATGTGTGCTGAGGTCAGTGGGGTATTCCTTCGTTTCCCTGGGAATACACTGAAGCACACAGCAGTCTGGCCACTGGAGGATGCCTATTTGCCCAGGGCTCTACTGAAGCACACGGAGGCTCTCAGAGCTGAAGTCTGCAGTTCCCCTGGCTATGCTGAGGCGCGTGAGGGGTTCTGGTGTTGGTGTTTGCCTGACCCACCACACTAGGGCTCAGGACCTCTGGTTGCTTTCCTAAGGTGGAGCTTGCTGTTAGCTTTCTGGGACACTTCCTGTCCTGGACTGTGCTCCCCTTTTACCCAAATGAGATAGATCTTCCAAGTTTCTTGGGCTTAAAGATTGTTTCACCTCGTCTTTTTGCTGATTCTGCTCTTGCAGGATTTGTTTGGGGGTGCCATTTTATGGTTGTTTGGAAATGAATAAGGGAGAGTTATTGTGATTTACTGCTTACTGCACTATCTTGGCTCCCCAGATTTCTTTTTTCTTTTTTCCCCGAAGGAGTTCTAACTGGTATGGTAGTTAATAATTACTGAGAAAACAATCCAAGCAATACAATTTATTAGCAAAACAGCCATTATAAATAGGTCAGTGGAATCCCCACTCAATCCAAAGACCCTGAATACAAAATGAGACAGTTTTATCCATTAAAAACAATTAAATAAAACCAATTAATTAAAAAAAAAACAACCAGGATACAGAATTAAGTAATATGATTTCTAACTGAGGGAAAGATGAAGGGCTTTCCAAGTTGAGGGGGGGGGAGAGTAAACAGGTACTATTCCCTAAAATCAGAAAAAGAGGTGTCCCACTCCCCCCCAAGGATCTGTATTCAATCAAAGGAACAAAGAAATAATAACTCATTGACCAATGTGGGACCAGTTTTTAGATGAGATATATGGGTTGCTTGAAGTGTGTAAGTGTAAGAAAACTCCTTGCATCAATCTTCAGATCTGATTGGGTTTCTGATCAGCATAACTTGGGTCCTTAGTAAAGGGTCTCTAAGCAGCACATAGAGGTAGTTTAGCTACACAGGGCTAGGTTAAAACAATTCGATAAAGCTTTCTCACAATTCCCATAATTGAATAAAGTTTTCTCACAAGACAGAAATTGGACCAGATCCGTAGGTGGATAGAAAAGGAAGTGAGCTAGATCCAGAATTGAGTCACAAAATAGAGTCAGTGTGGTTCACTCAATTCCCACTACCACTTCCTGTTCTAATGCCCTCACTGGCACATGTACTTGAGTAGTGAAGACACTTTGTGACATAAAGACAGTTTGTCACAGTAAGACAACACAACCAGGGAAGTCTGTAGTCTAGGGGTACTTTCCCTTATATGAATTCCATTTGGACACATTGAATTTGAAATACAGAGGCATCTAGATGATGTAATGGGTAGAGTACTAGATGTGGAATCAGGAAGATGAATTCAAATCCTGTCTCAGACACTTATAAGCTGTGTCACTCTAGACTCGTCATGTAACCCTTCTCAGACTCAGTTTCTTCATATGCAGATAGTACCTACCTCACTGGGTTATTGTGAGGATCAAATGAGATAACATAAATAATGTGCTTTAGTGAATAGAGCACCAGCCCTGGAGTCAGGAGGACCTGAGTTCAAATCCAGCCTCAGACACTTAACACAAAAACTAGCCGTGTGACCTTGGGCAAGTCACAACCCCAATTGCCCTCCAAAAAGCAATAATAATAATAATGTGCTTTGCAAACTTAACTAGGCTATGTAAATTTTAGCTATGATTATTATGATGTTCTTATATACCGTTAATGCACCTCTTACCTAGGAGAGACAATCAGGAGAGTGTGTCATTATATTTCCCAGTACAAGTTATTTTTTTTATCTATGTCCACATTTTAGATATATTATGGGAATTACCAATTGTCTCTGCCCAGTGGTCTCATAGGTATTTCAAACTCACTGTGTCCAAAATGGAATTCATTACATTTCCTCAAAAAAATATATGTATGCATGTGTGTATGTGTATGTATGTGTATATGTATATGACTATGTATTGTATGTGTATGTGTATATTCCCCCCTCCAAACTTAGCTATTGCTGTTAAGGAGGCCATCGTCCTTTCAGTTACCTAGGTATGCATAACATTCTTGGCATCATCCTTGACTCATTTATCTTTCCCATGACCCTTTCCTTCCTCATATCCAATCAGTTGCCACGTGGTGTCAACTCCACCTCCACAACACCTGTACCTTTGTGTTCATTCACATATAATTTATGTTCACTCTACCCTAATTTAGTCTCACATCACCTTTCACTATTAAAATAGTCTCCTAATTGGTCTTCCTGCTTTCAGTCTCTCCCCTTTTCTTACCCACTCTCCCTATAGCCACCAAATTGACATTCTTAGAACAGAGACCTGCCCATGTCCCTCTCTTATTGAAAAATCTTCAGTGCCTCCCTTTTTACACTAATATAAACATGAAATCCTCACCCTGAAATTTAAATCCTTCTACAGATGAACTCCCATAAATCTTTCCAGTCTTATTTCATGTTGTTCTGCCTTGCATTCCCCCTTCCACCTAAACTGGCCTGATGACTGCTCTCTAGCTTCCCATCTGTATATTTTTTCGTAGGAGGTCCCTTGTGTCTGTAATGTGCCTCCTCACATCATCTCATAGAATTTCCTGCTTCCTTCAGGGTACCATAGTGCCACCTCCCTTACAATGTATTGTTTAGATCTTTTCAGCCTCCAATACTCCTGTCTCTTGAGATTACTTTGTACAAATTTTATATTTACATATCTGTGGACATCCAGTAGACATAAGCTCCTCTTAGGCAAGGCTTGTTTTTCTATTATCCAGAGCTAGTCACGATGTATATGAAGCTAAATTGTGTGCAGGACAGCTAGGTAGCACATTGGATAAAGTGCTGAGCCTGGAGTTAAAAAGATTCGAGTTCAGATCTGACCTCAGACACTTACTAATTTGTGATCCTGGGCAAGTCACTTAGCCCTGTTTGCCTCAGTTTCCTCATCTGTAAAATGAGCTAGAGAAGGAAATGGCAAACCACTACAGTGTCTTTGCCAAGAAAACCCCAAATGGGGTCATGGAGAGTTGAATACAAGTGAACGACAACAATATTCAGTGTATCATGTAAAATATGCACACTACAAGGAATCTATCTTAAGCTTGTGCTAATTAACAGAGATCTAGGATAGACAATGGAGTGCTCGAGAATTAAGATACAGACACAACTCAGAGATATTGCAGGTTGGGCTCCAGACCACCATAATAAAGTAAATATCACCATAAAGCAAGTCATGCAATTGATTTTTTTTACCAGTACATATAAAGTTTATTTTTACTCTATACTGCAGTCTTAAATGTGCAATAGTATTATGTCTTTAAAAAAAAAGTATCTAACTTAATTTAAAAAAAACTTTGTTAAAAAATGCTAACCATCATCTAAACCTTCGGCAAGTTGATTTTTTTATCGGTAGATAGTCTTGCCTCCATATTGATGGCTGTTGACTAATCAATGTGATGGTTGTTGAAGGCTGGAGTAGCTTTGGCAATTTCCAGAAAAAAAAAATGCAACCTTAAAGTTTGCCATATCAATTAACTCTTCTTTTCATGAAAGATTTCTCTGTAGCATGTGATGCTGTTTGATAGTGTTATATCCACAGCAGAACTTCCAAAATTGGAGTCAGTTCTCTCAAACCCTGTCACTGCTTTATCAGCTAAGTTTATGTAACATTCTTCTGTATTGTGGTGTCTCAGGGAATAGAGAGACCAAGGAGAGGGAGAAAGATGGGGACAATCAGAACCCACACAACATTTACCAATGAAGTTCTCCATCTTAGAGGGGTGTGGCTTGTGGCACCCCAAAATAATTACAATAGTAATATCACAGATCACTGATCACAGACCGCCATAGCAGACAGAATAATAATCAAAACATTTGAAATATTGTGAGAATAACCAAATCATGATGCAGAGACATGATGTGAGCATATGGTATGGGGGAAATGGCAGCTACAGACTTGCTCAATGCAGGGTTGCCACAAACTTTGAATTTGTAAAAAATGCAGAATCTGTGAAGTACAATAAAGTGAGGCATAATAAAATGAGGTATGCCTGAATAAGCCCAACCATTTAACCCTGAATGAATGAAACATTTATTGTGTTTACAATGTGCCTACCATGGTACTAAGCCCTGGGGATACAAATAGAAAAAAACAAGACTTTCAAGACTCTAACTGGGGAAAACAGCAAATAAAAGGAAGTTTGTCTTCAGAACAGATGGAGAGGCCCAAGAGTCCTAAGGTTTCCATGACAGGGAGATTGGCAAAATCTAGTGGTCCTTAGATTACATCATCAGATTTCATCCAAACCACATAAGCAGTCATGTAGTCTATATGGGTTCTAGGCTGGGTAAGGAGGAAAGAGAAGTGGAGAAGGTCACCCACAGTGATAGTCTTCCCTCCACCCAACTGTGCAGGAATAACACTACATTTTCTTCATTTCTCCTGGTGGCGACTTTCTGAATAGTTGTTTTAGTTTTTTCTCCCCCTCATTTGGGAATTCGAACAATTGGTCTTAGAGATTTACTCACTATACCTATGATTTAGACACTTAACCATGAATAATCATATTGCTGCTACCTGCTTTAAGTGCCTCAGTGTGAACATATATATATTAGTTGGCACACATATGTATATGCATATAGGTGTGTGTGCTTTGTCTCTCCACCAAGGATATAAGGTCCATAAGGGCATGACTATATTTTATACTTATTCTGTATCCCCAACAGCACTGAGCAAACAGCAGGTGCTTAATAACTATTCCTTAATTTGTTAAAAAAAAAAGTATCCTTTGTGACTTACTTTTATAGTTCGCAAATATTAGTTATTTCACATGGCAGATGCCTATATGAGTATATATTTTACTAAATAAGGATTAAAATATTAAAGAAATGTGTGACTTTTCTTTAATACTACAAAAAAACACTATGATTTCACCAGTGTAGGTACTCCCTATGACAAAATCTTAGTCTTTGCAAGGTTCAGTAGATGATTTCATTAGCTACCGTAAAAATTTACCCTATAGAATTTATTATCTGCAACTAGTCTGGTGGAACAGCTAGGTGGATAGCACTGGGCCTGAAATAAAAAAGACTCATCTTCTTGAGCTCAAATCTGGCCTCAGACACTTACTAGTAGTGTTACTTTGGGCAAGTCACTTAACCCTGTTTGCCTCAGTTACCTCATACGTAAAATGGTCTGGAGAAGGAAATGGCAAATCACTTTAGTATCTTTGCCAAGAAAAACCCAAAAGGGGTCATGAAGAGTCAGATACTACTGAAATGATTGAACAACAACTATAATAATAACAGCTAGTCTGGCAAAAAGCCTTTCAAAATTTATCTAGTTTTGTCTTGGGATAACCAACACAATCCAATCTCAGGTTCATACTCAGTCTTTTACATTTTTGCATGTCTAAATACATAGGCTGCCACAAAATCCAAGAAGCCAGGATTACCTTCCTCCAACAATGAGGTATTGCAATAAGATGTTAGTGGGAAGTAAATACTGTTCTATTTGCATATTAATTAATTAGATTAAATTAACTAATAATTAATTTAAATTAATGCATATAATAATTGCCTATCATAAATACATAATTAATATATGTATCATGGCATTATAGACAAACACATGAAGTTACATGTGTGCATATCTATAGATACGTCCATATCTAAATCTATGTTTATATTTGTAGAGAGAGAGGTAGAATTAAAAGTAGTGGCAGAGTGAGAATTAGAGATAAGAGAGGAGACGGGAGTAAAGATGGAGATAGAACCATGTGAGAATGGAGACGTGAATATATAGGAGATCTAGACTAGAAAGAGATTAATATTAACTATAAATTCAGAGAAGTGTTTCACAGGTTAGCCATCAGGCGATGGATTTTGTTGTGCTGTGTGATGCCATCTACTTAGGTATAGAAACACTGTAAAATATTGGTTCAGGGAGAAATTATCTCGGTGGAACTACGGATCTTTTGTAGTATTAACATAAAACAATGTATATGCTTCCTCAATACTTTTTAGTTTGTATGTATGCAACATCAGCAAATCAAAGAGTATGGAAGGCCTAACTTTAAGTCCTGCCTCTAACGCATAAGGCTGTGTGACAGCGGGCAAATCCCTAAATCTCTCAGGCAGCTCTTTCAAACCACGAGTCGCTGTTCTGGATCCGCAGAAGAGTGACCATGATGGGGATTAGGTGGTGCAGTGGAATGAGGGCAAGGCCCGGAGTTAGGAAGACTTGAGCTAAAAATCCAGCCCCTTACTGGGTGTGTGACCCTGGGCAAATCACTTATCCTCTGTTTTCCTCACTTTCCTCATGGATAAAATAAGAGTAGTGACACCTACCTCACAGGGTAGTGGTGAGCATGAAAGGAGGTAATATTTGTAAAGCACTTAGCACAGTGCCTGGGGCTTGGTAAGCACTATATAGATGTATGAAAGCTATCATTATGACATTTTTTCCCCACACCAAGTGGTGCTAATAAGTCATCATCCTGATTCTGTTCGATAAGAAGAGGCCTTCATGTTGGGCTCCCCAAGGCCTTTATGCTCATCTACCCCCACTAGACAGAAGTGCTGAGGAACCCTTGATCTCTCTCTGGCCAGATGACTTTTAATCACTTAGTACCACTTCTCTCTGCATAGCAGCACTCATTATCTATCTAGAATGTGTGGTTTACTGTGAATTTACCTCATTAGAATTAGCTCTTCAGCAAACCCTGTGTCTCCCTTGTACTTGCCATACTTCAGTGAGTCCTAGTTACATAACCTTGGCCTACTGGAGTCAATCGTCCACAGCAGTTGACAGAAATGCTTCAGTACTGCATACAGCATTTTGTTCTTTGCATAGAATTAAGAAAAACAATGCACGAGTGAAAACAAAGCATAATAAAACATCCCCCACTCACTTGTGTATGAATAGGCTTTCTGAGACCCTGTGAACTTAGAAAGTACATAGGCTGAACTGAGGAGTTCTAAAAATGCACCACTCAATTTGCTTGGCTCTCCCATCCATTCCTCCTTTGAGTAGGCAATGAAGTGTTGATAATATAACACAATTTAAAATCAGTGCTAAACTCAGGCATCCAACAAGGCCAATCAATCTTCAGATGAACAATCAGGAAATTTGCAAAAACTCTGGACCTCACCTAACAAAGGATGTGGAATTGCAACCTGGAGCTTCTAAAGGCCAACAGTTTTCTTTTCAGTGTCCTACTACTGGCAGGGACCTCTGTGGAGTTTCCACCAGGGGAGCAAGCATCTAGTGCTGAACATTCCTATGGTGGGGATCTTTTTGCTGTCTTTAACAAGGCTTCACATCTAAGATCTGTTCACAGTGATGCTTCCCCTTTTCAGCAGATCTCGGCCCTTCATGATACACAGGGAGATCATCTCTTTCCACTCTACACTTATTTGTACCTTCTCACTGGTGCAATGCCTCTAAGTGACTTAAGGTAATTAGCTCTCCACCTAGGCACAGGTAGAGAGAGATGTTGGCTTTGACATGGAAAATATCCCAGA
Organism: Petaurus breviceps papuanus; assembly: GCF_028583685.1. NCBI lineage: Eukaryota > Metazoa > Chordata > Mammalia > Diprotodontia > Petauridae > Petaurus > Petaurus breviceps. The sequence goes on along the minus strand of NW_027185791.1, from coordinate 8,907,532 downwards.
TGAGAAATTTGGTTCTAAAAGCAAACATCTTGCCTCAACTTCCTTTACAAATGGGAACTCTAACATGTACCCAAGTCTGCCTCTCATCCCTGGTGTACTCAGTACTGTTGCACTTTTTCAATAATACTCCTCCACTGCTGGGTAAGGATTAGAGGTCATTTTCCAGGTACTGCCCTTGTTAGTTAAAATTAAAATTGAAATTAGTTAATTTCAGGAGGCATTTTGAGTGATCACATAAGTCTGAAAAATCACAGAGCACATTAACAGAGTCCTGATCTCATCACAGACTGTTTTATAGCCCCCCCAACTCTTATTTTAAATTTTCTAACATCTTGGTCTATAAATATGACTACTTTAAAAATCAGTAATTCCCTATGGATGTTAACACCCATGAGATGACATACAGTGCCTCCCAAGTACTGTTCTTATATTTCTACACTATTAAAGTGAAGTGCCCACCAGAAATTATACACCAAAGCCCCCTAAACCCCTACCAGGGTCCCTGGAAACCACCTAATAGGCCACGATAGTGAGGGAACTTACCACCTGTGTTGCTAGAAACATACCCCAGACACAAGTCTGTTCTTGTTAGAAATATGCCCCAGATGCAAATCTGTTTTTGTTAGAAATATGCCCCAGATGCAAGTCTGTTCTTGTTTTAGCTAGGTAATCAAGGCTTCACTAGAAACGGTATTACACCCCCTTGGAACCATATTTTGTTGTTAGTAACGTCTAGTTCTATAAAAATATACCTTGCAGAAGACTTGATGCTGTCTTCCCTACTGGGGAGGCAGTCGCTGGCTAATAAACACTTCTATCAAATTATAATTGGCTTTACTGTCACGTCCATTTCATGTCCCTTTCAAAAGCACAACAGCAATAATTAACCAATAATCAAAAGGAAAATGTATTAACTGATCAATTTTAATTATATATATAATTTAACCAAAGTTCTAAAATAATTAATGTGCAGTAAAAAGTATAGTAAATATTCAAATTTGCAGCATTAACAGACTATTTGCACACTCAGACGACTATGCACAAACGACTACATGACATATATGTCATGTAGGTTATATGTCAGCATCACCAAATAACAGGAATTCATATGCAGATAAAACATAGAATTGTAATAGATTCAAAACAGTGAAAATTGATACATAAGGAGGGAGAGCAAAACAAAATAATACAAAAGAAATTAAATCAAAAAATAAAAGAGCTTTCAAAACAAAAATCCAACTATCAACTTTAGAGAGAGGGCAGAAAAATAAAATAGCAGAATTAAATAAAAGGGTACATCAAAAGAGAATAAAATTCAAATTTTTACACCCCACAAACACATATTAAAAGTCTTTCCAAAAGTAACAAAATATTTAAATAAAATCAACTTTAAACTTAAAATTTTTAAGAAAAAACTGAACAGGAAGCATAAAAATGAAAAATTTTTTAAAAATACTATCAAAACTCTTGAGAGCTAGAAAGAGACAAACAGACACACAGAGAGAAATATCAATAAAATATATTTTTAATCCCATTGACAAGTCCCTACAAGTAGTAGGGGCCAGGCATGTAGCTAAACAAAAAGCTGGCTGATTCCACCTTCAAAATATAGACATAGCCATACTTTCCCAACTCTTTTCAGCCCACCATGAGTGTGACTTTCTGTTAATCAACATAAGAATAACCCAGCCAATCAGAGGACAATGTGTGAGGTGAACCTTGACTGGAGTCCTCCTACTCAGCAAGGTTCTTTCTTGATCACCACTGTCGTGTCCAAGGTCAACTGTGAGGTCTGGATTCATGGGATATTTTTACTTTATTTAGAGAGTTTATAAAATATTTTTAAAATCAATATTTATAAGAGTCTTCCTCTTTTAGCTCAAAGTCTCCAGTCAAGATATAGGTCTGGCAATGAGAACCAAGGGTTCATACCCCAGCCCTTTAATTTCTTCATTACATATCAGTCATTTCTCATGTGCTCTCCTCCTTCCTCTTCACAAATAATGAAATATACAACCAGAGAGCTAGGATCTCTTCTATGTCTTCATCTAAAGTAGAACTCATTAAGTCAAAACATGTGAACATCTTTAAATGGAACAGGAATTATTTTCCCAGTAAAAAAGCAAGATTGCCTTTTTCTACAAGAGAGGGGTGAGGTCAGAAAGCATCATCACCATCATCCATCTTGGCAGAATTAAGCAGGCTTACTGTCTTGTCTTGGTCCCAGGTGGCATCCCTATGCCTTAGCACTTAATTACATTAACAGTATCAATAGCTGTAACAGTCAGTGCTTCCCTTCACCTCCTTGCCAATTTGAAAGCAAAAACTCCTCCCAGTTGCTCACAGCTGCTGCACTAGCCTCCATCCCCAAAACTCCTTGGGCTGACGACCCCATCCAACATGCACAGGAATTTTTTAAGCCATTAAGTTCTATTCTGAACTGGAGAACATCATTTACCAGCAGGTAATTTCTCCACATCCTAGAGATACCACAAGTTACACATTTCCTTGTAATTGTTATCTTTACTGAAACTAAAAGATGTTTTTAATATTGATGAAGCTAATTGCTAAACATAGGAGCCAGTGTTGCATTTGAAATAGAGAGATGAACTTGAAGTCATCCTTACTTTGGTTAAATCCTGCCACAGTGACTGACATATTAGCTATGGATCCCTGGGAAAGCCAATTGAACCTCTCAGTAGCCTAGGAAACTAGGACTATCAATGGCAAAGTAGCTGCCAATCTGTATTAGTAGAATTGGTAGAGAATTCCCTAACAGGGAATTTCCTATATTGATAAAATCACAGATCTGGTTTTTTTTCTAAGCTTTTTTTGGTTTTAACTATAAAAAATGTTGTTTGCTCTGAGCAATGAGAAAGGACGAGCCAAGGCAATCGTGGGAAATATTGACCCAAAGATAATGCTTGCATGTGTCTGAAGCCATAGGTTCTATCTTTGTGATCTGGGGCCTTTCTGAGCTGCAGTTTTCTCTGTAAAGTCAGAGGATTGAACTCTACCACTTGGCCTGCTTCCAGATCTATAACCATGATCAGACAAGCTTACTACCTGCAAATGATTGCATTTGCTCACTGATGAAGGAAGGGAAAAAATGCCCATTCACAAGTAAAATACTTAGGGGGAAAGTATTTTGAATTGAAACTACTATGTAGCAAAAGTCAATAAATCTTCATTGTATTACTCTTCTACCTACATGCTTTTTCCTCACCAAAATTATCAAAACATCTGAGCTCTGAAAGCAGAGAATATGTGGCTTTTTTTTTGGTCTCTATTCCCACACACACACACACACACACACACACACACACGCACGCGGTAAGCTTTGCACCCAATAGACAATGGATAATTATTGTTGAATAGTGATGACAAAGATGATGATGATTGCTGAGGACAGACAATCTGGCTTTAAGCCCATTTTGTTGACAGTTATGAAGCAAAGAGATGTATCTTTCTGAGTATTCAGAATGCCTAACCGAAGAAATAACGAGGTTCATTCCACTTGAAGGAAGCAGGGTAGCTTAAGAGCCTTAGGCATCCTTGGGAGCCTGTATGCAGGGAAAGAGGAAAGAGTGCCTCATCTCCCAAACAAATGGGCAAATAGTCACTTGGATGCATGAGCTACGAAACGTATACACTGAGATGTCAGCCAGGAACAATAAACTGGATGATCTATCTCAACATGCTTGTTGAAACCAGTCACTGTGACTTTACCTTTTCCTGTCTCCCAGTAGCCACTCAGAGAAGTGGTTCTTTCCTCCTGTGAAACAAGCTATTCTTCTATATTCCCAGAAAGAAGCAATTTCAGTATTCTCTTCTGCACAAAAGAAAGACTCTAGCTCAAAATGCATTCATTATTCTTGAGCGTCCACGTGTCCTGTCCCTATTTCAGAGGCACATAGACATGGATAGAAGAAATGGCTTTGGTGTATTCTAAATGTTCTTCCAGTATCCACATACAACATTTATAAACTTCATAAAGTGTTGCTTGCAAGGCTAGGCATAAATAGTCTTATTACTCCCTCTAAGTCACTATTCCTACAATTTGGATAACTGCCATCCAGTGAAAAATAGACAATGTTTTATGATTGTGTGGCCAGCTAGCTAGGTTTTACATTTGTTGTGGTTGTTTAGTCGTTTCAGTCATGTCTTATTCTTTATGACCCAATTCGAGATTTCCTTGGCAGAAATATTGGAGAGGTATGCCAATTCTTTCTCTAGCTCATTTTACAGATGAAAAAACTGAGATAAACAGGGTTAAGTGACTTACCCAGGGTCACACAACTAATTAGTGTTTAAGGACAGATTTGTTTATATTGTTAAGTTTTTTGTTTTTTTAAATTTTTTTTAATTTTTATTTATTTTATTTTATTTTTTTGCTTTTTGGGGGGCAGTTGGGGTTAAGTGACTTGCCCTATGTCACACAGCTAGTAAGTGTTAAGTCTCTGAGGCCAGATTTGAACTTAGATCCTCCTGACTCCAGGGCTGGTGCTCTATTCACTGTGCCACCTAGCTGCCCCTTGAGGTCAGATTTGGACTCAGGAACATGAGTCTTTTTTTGCTTCAGATCTGGTACTTTATCCATTGCACCACCTACCTGCCCATAATCATGTATAACTGAGAGAGAAAGATAATATAACATACAATTGAGTTATAAGGAAGGAGAGAGATGTGGTTCTGCATCCCTACCCTGGCCTTATACCTCAGCTCAATTGATACAGTAACTTAGAATGCCTAGAATTTAATCATATGGTATTAATGAGATGTCAAATTAACTGGAAAAGATACATATATGACCTGATCTCTCTGTGAGATGTGAACATCACTCTGATTGGATCAAAAGGGGAATTGTGTGATTGAACAAATGAATTGACCATACATTTGGGAGATTTAGATGCCTAAGTCCTAGATGAATCTCAATAGTTTAAATTCAAGTGTTGGGGACATTTAAAGCTGAGGACTTCATCTGTAGGAGAGATCCCTGCAAAAGATTAGCAGTGACTTTCTCTCTCTTCCCCTTTCCCCCATATCAGCCATGGCACTTTGAAGGAGACTATTGAACCAAAGGAAAGACTACATCCAGCTGGGAGCAGATGTATTCTCTAGACAAATTCTTTTTTTTTTTAAGCAATTGGGGTTAAGTAACTTGCTCAAGGTTACACGGCCAGGTGTTTCTGGGTGGGTAAGTGTCTGAGCCCAGATTCAATCCCCAGGTCATCCAGACACTGGAGTTGGTGCTCTTACTCACTGTGCTAACTGGCCACCCCCTCTAGACAAATTCTTTTTTTTCTTTTTTTTTAATGCTTTATTAACTTCTGATTTACATCATCCATTTCAGACAGATTTTGAGTTACAAATTTTCTCCCCATTTCTCCCCTACCCACCGCCCCAAAATGTCAGTCCCACAGGATATCCCCTCCTCCAATCTGCTCTCTCCCACATTTTCCCCCATGCCCCTTTCCACTTTCCAGTGGATCTCTATGCCTCAGTGTCTGCACATCCCATTTCCCAATTACATGTAAGATGGTATTAATAATAGTGAATACACAAACACACACACACATATACATATTTGAATATTTGATTTCAAAACTTTCAATTCCAGATTCATTCCCCTCCTTCCCCGTCACCCACCCCTACTGGGATGATACACAGTTCAGTATAGGTTGCACATGTGTGGCTAATGTAAAACAATAACATAGTAGATACATTGTAAAAGACTGACTACACTTCCCTCCCTCCCATCCCACCTCCCATCCACTCTACTCCCCACTTTGATCCCGTCTATTTTCAAAAGTGGGTGCTTCCAACCTCCCTCCCCCACCAGCCTACCCTCCCTTCTATCATCCCCTCTCTCATCCCCTTCCCCCCTATTCTCCTGGAGGGTGAGATACCCTATTTAGTGTGTATTTCACTCCCTCCTCAAGCCAAATTCAATGGGAATAAGGTTGACCCATTCCCTTTTGCCTTCCTATTCTTCCCCTCCAGTGTAACCATTTTCCCTGTACTCTTCTGTATGAGATAGTTTACCCCAATCTGTCTCTCCCCATCTCCTCTCATTATATTCCTCTCACCTCTTTTTAAGTATCATCCCTTCCTGTTAAAATGGTCCTGTGCTCTCTATCTATGTATACCTGTAAACATATATACACACATTCACATATGTATTCATATGCCCATATACCTCATATATATGTGTATATATATGTATATATATATATATATATATATATTTCTCATCCCTTCAAATACTTAGAAAAGTTTCATAAGTTACAATTATTGTTTTTCCATGTAGGAATGTTAATAGTTCAACTTTGATAAGTTGCTTATGATTTCTTTTCCCTGTTTACCTTCTCATGCTTCTCTTGCTTCTTGTACCTGAATGTCAAATTTTCTGTTCAACTCTGTTTTTTTTTTTTCAGCAAGAATGCTTGAAAGTCCTCTATTCCACTGAATGACCATATTTTCCCCTGAAACATGATACTCAGTTTTGCTGGGTAGGTGACTCTTGGTTTTAATCCCAGCTCCTTTGCCCTCCGGAATATCATATTCCAAGCCCTTCAATCCCTCAGTGTAGAAGCTGCCAGATCCTGGGTTATTATGATTGTGTTTCCACAATATTCAAATTGTTTCTTCCTGGCTGCTTGTAATACTCTCTCCTTAATCTGGGAATTCTGGAACCTGGCTATAATATTCCTGGGAGTTTTCTTTTTGGGATCTTTTTCAGGAGGTGATCAGTGGATTCTTTCAATCTCTATTTTGCCCTCTGGTACTAAAACATCAGGGCAGTTTTCTTTGAGAACTTCCTGGAGGATGATTTCTAAGTTCTTACTTTGGTCATGGCTTTCAGGCAGTCCAATAATTTTTAAATTATCTCTCCTGGATCTATTTTCCAGGTCAGTGGTTTTTCCCATGAG